>NC_137654.1:30758536-30838377 GCF_963422515.1 Blennius ocellaris
GGCGGCGGCCGCTCGCTGCTCCAGGCCCGAGGAGGCTACCGGGAGAGAGAGAGGGAGCGAGAGAGGCAGCGGAAGCTGAAGGAGAAGGAGAAGACGTCCACCTACAGCCCAGTGGAGTTCAAGGTGTTTCACTCCTCCCGTTCACACACAGTCCGTCAACGACACAACCGCTCTGACGTCATAACGACGCTTCTTTAAGTGTTTCTGTCACTTCCGTGCCAAATGGAAAGGAAAATGCAAAATCGATGCATTTTCACTTGAAGTTAAAGTAGAAATTCACTTGATGCTGCAGCGAAAAGAAGCAGAGAAATGCAATCTAGTCTACATTAATTGAATTTAATTAATTAATTTGTTGGAATGGGACAGTGCGTATTGATGAACAGACACTTGCTGATGTAAATATACCAGACTGAGCTCAGAGCTGCAGTCCCATGAGGTAAAATCACCCCCCCCCCCCACACACAAACACACATAGGATTTGGGTTCTGTGCGTCGGAGCGCCTCCTAGTGGTCACAAGTCTGCTGATGGCGAAGACGTGTTCTCAGTTGTCTCTTGAATGACACACACGTGGAGCAGCCCTCGATGGAAATCACATTCTGTGCAAACGTGCACTCTAAACGTAAAGATAAAACGTTAATACGCAATAAAACTGTGACTCAGTTTTGTTCAAATGTCAAAGTACGTTTGCAAAACTCAGCAGCCGTGGAGGCGGGAAATGATGAGAGAATATTGCACTTGGTACAGTTCGGCCTGAAAAACAATAAATATCATTAAATATGCATATAGATATGTGTTAAACCAGAGGAGGAGGGGATGTGAAGGCTGCGTCACGCCTCGCGACCAGCAGGGGTCACTGTGGTGTCGTTTATTAATGAACCGTCTTTGGTCTTTCTGCTTTATATTGGGACATGTTTTCTCTTTTTGTTTTTTGTTTTTAAATCTCTGTATTTGTTTCGAGTGCTAAACGCTCCATGTCGTGTGCAGGAGGGGGAGAAGAGCTGCATCCTGATGTGGGCTAAAGGCCTGTCGGTCAGCATCCTGCGGAGCGGCCGCTGGGAGGACCACGACCTGACCCCGGCCACCTTCGGCGAGGGAGTCAGCCCCAAGCTGCACGGCTCCAGCTGCGACGAGAACAAAGCACGGTAAGGCCCCCGGTGGCTCGCTGGGCAGACGGACCCCTCCCCCCCCCTCCACCCCCCCCACCCCCCCCCCCGATGCTCACCGACGTCTCCTGCTTCCCCACAGGCTGGTTCTGAACTACGAGAACGTTCTGGGCCACCGCAGCTTCAAACTGATGTGAGTCTGAGCAGCTGCTTTTTCTCATCCACGTTTACCTATGTGCACACACACACACACACACACACACACACACACACACACACACACACACACACGCATGGATATCTTGGTAATTATCCCCCGCCGTGGCCGATAGGCCCCGAAGGGGGATCTTGAAACAGTCTCCGTACGTCTGTCCGTTCGAACGTTTCTACCTATATCTCGGCAACCCCTGGGCCCACAGTGACCAAACTTCACATGTGGATACATCTCAGAGGGGGAAGGGATACTGTGGCGACCTTGACCTAATTTGCATATTAAGTAGGTCACAGGGTCACGAAGTGCTTAAAAACACATTTTGGGCTCTGGAGGCCTAGGTTTTTGAGCTAGGGCTCTGAAATTTTATACACACATGATACACACTCCAGGGATAACCTCCAGTACACCAAGTGACCTGACCTTGACCTTGAAGATTGGTAGGGTCTGAAGTTTGCTCGTCATGGTTGCACAATACATGTATTTTCATATACACATTTCTCCTCATTTCTCAGCAGTTCCTGGGCCCACAGTCACCAAACTTCACACATGGACACTCCACCTGGGGAGAAGGGGCACCATGGTGACCAGGACCTAATTTGCATATCAGGTCACAGGGTCACTAAGTGCATAAAAAACACCTTTTGGGCTCTGGAGACGTATTTTGACACAGCTTATGAAGAAGACCTTTCAGATTCTACATAATGATCTACTAGGACCCATGGAACACCCTCTAGTGTACCAAGTGTGCTGCCTTAGAGCTGGCTCTGTGAGAAAATAGAAAGCCCTCCGGCGGGGGATTAGCCCAGCAACGGCCTTCTTGTGTATATTAAAGTTAGTGTTGCGGCTGAGTTGTCGACCAGAAGCGTCACACACGTTCCAGTTCAGGTTCCATGTCGAACCGCTAAAGTCGACTCACACCTTTACATTTAAACTGAATAGATTTTCTCTGTTGTGGCGCGGAGTCGTGAAAACATTGACGTTCTCACCAAACAATTCCCCGCTTTGGATTGGCGCCTCCTCGGTTGCCGCCCGTCCTGACGGCGCCTCTCCTCTCGTCCCGCAGCTTCGCCATGAGCCAGCGCTTCTACAAGGTGTCGTCGCGGCGCTGGTTCCGCATGGACGCCGTGGAGCTGGAGTACGACGGCACCAAGGCCACGTTCAACGGCAGCAGGAACGTCTACGCCCCGCACGAGTACTCCTACCGCTGCGAGTCCGTCACCAGCTTCAGGTGGCCGCTGCTCATCCCGCGCTCCGCCAAGGACCCGGCCAATCAGTGGAGGGTCTCCTTCGAGGACTTCCAGGTGAGAGGGGGACGCACACACACACACACATTTCTGTTCGTTGCAACAACACAACTAGTAGAAGTAAAAACACAGTGCCAGGAAGCCCCACCCCCTTTTTTTCTTTCTGGCAAAACCGGTTGTCGTTTGTATGTTGAGACGGTGGGAGCTGCTGAAAGTAACTAAAAACTAACTTGTAATCGATTTTTTTTTTTTTAAATGCGTAATCAGAAAAGTAACTAAGTTACTTTTTAAAAGGAGTACCGAGTAACTGGATTACTTTTTCACGGTCACTGGCGACACGGCGAGTTTCCACGACGACGTTTCAGGTGAAAACGGCGTCGTTTTTGTGTTTTGGTTTCATAAAAGTTCAGACGGAGGCGGGGCGTTTTCAAAAAGTTCAGTTTTCAGTGGCTCTGAGCACGGTTGTCATGGAAACGGATCCCAAAACACTCCTAATATCATTTTGTCAGTAGTAGTACTGTCAGTTAGTTATAACAAAACAATTTAATATGGGGTACCAAATAGACCAGGGGTGTCCAACATGCGGCCCGGGGGCCAGAACCGACCCGCCAGACGATCTAATCCGGCCGCCATGTGATTTAAAAAAGTTTTTAAATTATAAATATGAAAACTGACAGAGGCTGGTCTAAAAACACTCGATTGGCAAAAAATGACATTGGTCAGAATTTGACCCCCGACATTAATGCGTCTGTGGAGGTCACATGACGCAACACCTTTCACAATAAAACAAGTCCAATTTATGTGAAATGATACTTTAGACACGTAAACTCAAAAAAAATGTCCAGACGATGACAAATCGTTTTAATCCTGAATAAAAATACGAGATCCAGATCCAGATATTGTGTTTTTTTTTGCAAATATAATATTTGATTTCCTTTAATGTGTAAATTTCAGAATAGGCTGGCGAATCCTTGCCGTTACAAAAGGATGAAAAGAAGGAAAGGCTTTGACATTTGTCCATATCTGCAGTTTAATATGTCATATTTGACTTGTTGGGCCTCCAGAGGTCAGGTCAGGTTGATGTGGCCCCTCAACTGAAATCACTTTGACGCCCCTGAAATAGACAGAGAGAGAAAAAAGGGAGGTGAAGTGGTTACGTAATCTTCATTTTATCAGCAAAATGGGCCAAAATAAGGGGAAGAAAGTCAGCAATTAAAGTCAATGAATTTAAAGAGCGAGAGAAAGTGTGTGTGTTGTGACGTGGAGGAGAGCGTGTTAACGATGGCGTCGGGCTCTTGCACAGATCCAGGGCTTCTCCCTGCGCGGCGCCGAGTTCTCCTACGCCAGCGACTGCGCCGGCTTCTTCTCGCCGGGCATCTGGATGGGCCTGATGACCAGCCTGCTCATGGTGCTGGTGCTGGTCTACGGCCTGCACATGATCATGCAGCTGCGCACCATGGACCGCTTCGACGACCCCAAGGGCCCGGCCATCTCCGTGCCCCAGACCGAGTGAGAAGGCGGCGGCGGCGGCGGCGGCGGCGGCGGCGGCGGCGGCGGCGGCGGCCTCGGTCTGTCCACACACACACACACACACACACAGTTCATCACAAACCGCCTGCAGCTCCTCTCACCTCCCGTCCAGATAGAAAAACACCCGTCGACTCTCACGCTGAGTTTAAAAACGGCGTCAGAGGTCAGAGGTCAGAGGTCGCCGCATCCCGTTTGTTCCCAGTGTCCTTCCATTTTCATCTCGTGAATATAAAAAAAAACGCTATCTAATAAAAAAGAAAAGAAAGAACCAGAACGACACGGCCGTGTGTTTATAGAGTGGGTGAGTCGTCGTGTTATTGATCCTAACAGTTGAAACCTGCCGTTCAGTTTGAGCGTGATCAGATCGGAGTGGATTTACTGAAGCAGCAATCGGAGGCGACGACGTGGGGAACAAACCCGTGTACATAGAGAAACTACCGCTATTGTGACGAGATTCTATTTATTGGTGAACCGTTGTGTGATTTGTTGACTGAAGGGAAACTCATTCATTCCAGGGACGTTTATTTTGTGTGGGGTTTTTTTTGTGTGCTTCTGGTTATTTATTCATGTCGTCAATCCCTCCGTGACTGTTCTCTTTGTTTTTAATGAGTTGTAGTGGAAACCGTTGATGTGACCCCCCCCCCCCCCCAATAAAAGATCTGTGGAGATCAACAGGTTCAGACTCGTCTCTCCACAACGTTCCGGCCTTTTCGAGGTGAGTCGCGGAATGGATTTGAGGGGAAATTTCAGGGAATTCCTTTGTCGGAAGCGTCTGCAGATCTCTTACTGGGCCGACGTGGTGAAGACAAACTCCTCGTTTCCCCGTCGGGCTTCTGATGTTTCGGAGACGACAACGAGTCTTTGGATGCAAAGTGAAGTTTATTTAGAGGGCGGAATAAAAAACTGAAACAGTCACGGTTGAATGACACCAACGGGAGCAGCTCCAGTTTTGTAAAAAGGGGATTAAATAGAAAAAAAAAAAAAGGAAAAGTGCAGCAAAAAGTACTGGGACCCCGGGACGCCGCCCTGTGGGACGCCGCCCTGCATCCTTCTTTCCTCATGTGTCGCGTCGTTTGCTTTGCTGGTGTACGTTCCATCCAAAAGGACCTGCGTTGCCACGGTGATGTGATTCCACCGCTTCTATCCGACCATGTTGGCTGTGAAGACAAAACAGCAGAAGAAACACATGAAGTCTGTGGAGCGACTGAAAGAACCGAAACGAGGGGTTTATTTATATTAAAGCCCTGAAATCCCCCTTTTTTTCTTTTTTGCCTTTGTAACGCTTATTTGGTAACTTTAATTTTAAAACCTTGAGTGCGAGTCCAAACTGTTGACGTGGTATATGAGTAGTATTGGAGTACAAGTACTCAGTGTGGCGTCGTTATTGGTATTGACACATCACGTCAAATTTTCTATTGGAATTATATCACGTTGTGAAATTATGATGGGACCCGACGACAAACATAAATCTGATTAATTACACTTTAAATACGTTCCAGTCATTTGATTACACGGAGCAACACTTGAGCTGGATGAATCAATATAATCAACCAAATTATATTTAGTTATTTGGTTTAATTTAACCTTCCGATGTACAATAAAAGTTAAGGAATAATGTAACGTCAAGTGTTTAGCACGGGCAATGCTGTCACACAGCAGGCAGATGAGTAATCGATACCACAGAAAGTAAAGCAATTAAACCAGACTTACATTAGAGTATTTCATAGTTGTGTGAGCAATGTTTTTTTTTAACTGTTATAACTCGTTATTAATCCAAATGAGCTTTTCACGGAGACATTCACGTTAAAAATACGATGTGGGGGGGGGGGGGGGGGGGGAAGTGGTGTCAAACATGCGGCCCGGGGGCCAGAAGCGGCCCGCCAGACGATCTAATCCGGCCGCCGTGTGATTTTTTTTTTTTTTTTTTAAAGTATAAATATGAAAACTGACACAGGCTGATCTAAAAACACTAGATTGGAAAAAATGACATTGGTCAGAATTTGACCCCCGACATTAATGCACCTGTGGAGGTCACATGACGCAACGCCTTTCACAATAAAACGAGTCCAATTTTTGTGAAATGATACTTTAGACGCGTAAACTCTAAAAAAAAATGTCCAGATGATGACAAATCGTTTTAATCTTGAATAAAAATACAATATCCAGATACAGATATTGTGTTTTTTTGGGTTTTTTTTGCAAATATAATATCTTGATTTCCTTTAATATGTATATTTCAGAATAGCCTGGCGAATCCTTGCCGTTACAAAAGGATCAAAAGAAGGAAAGACTTTGACATTTGTCCATATCTGCAGTTTAATGTTAACGTTTGACCTGTTGGGCCCCCAGAGGTCAGAGGTCAGATCAGGTTGATGTGGCCCCTGAGCTGAAACCAGTTTGACGCTGGTGTGGAGTGTCTGACGTACTTTCACAGAGGTAATCCACCACCAGGTACTTGGACGTCCCCTCACACGGGTCCCCCAGCTCCGCGTTCTTGGCTGCGACGAAGCAGCTGTTCTTCCTGTTGCACCTGTGGAGGCAGAGCGACGTGAGCGTTGACCCGTCGTCACGGCGACGTGGCCCGGGGGGGGGCGTCCCTCACCTCTCCGCCACGCTGTCCACCGCCACCGAGCAGGTCTCAACGTTGGCCTCGGGCCGCCTGGAGGGACAGGTGGTCGGGTCGCCGCGGCCGTAGACGGCGTTGAGGACGGTGATGATCTTCCCGGGATCTGAGGGGGACGAGACGGTGGAGACGGAGACGGTCAGCTGGGGGTGAGACGGAGGAGCCGGAGCGCGGCGGCGGCGGACGACAAGAGGTACTCACTGCACTTGATCTGAGACACGTTGCCCTCGCACGTCAAACTGCGGCCTGTCGGAAAAGACACGGAAGCGGGTCAGGCCTGAGTTCAAACGGTCCTTCCTGTCCCAGAAGGATTGCTGACTCAGCAGTACTTTCGTGGACTCTTTTGGGATCGTTATGGTCTGTTTAAACCCGTCCCTTAAAGCGAGGACCTCCTCCTGAACTCCTGATGCTCAGAGCCGGTCCTCTGCGTGGAACGGGTCGGACAGGCCAGAGGTCAGAGGTCAGAGGTCAGGCTTTGCGTTGCCAGGTTGGACTGGGAGCCGTTCCTGTGATCTCTAATCACCGCAGGAAGAACCTAGAGCTGCAACAGTAGAGCGCAGACCCTCGCCAGCGCTACGCTTGTTTACGGAACCGAGTTAGCATGGCGAGCATGTTAGCCGTTAGCTCATATCGAAACACTGATCAAGGAGAGTCTCCATGGCAACAGACGCTGATCTCCATTAGGTGCCTCTCGTCCACTTTTTTTTTTTTTTTGCAGTCTTTTGGGATTTATTTGGAAACGATTTGTCGCCAATGTTTCAAAATCGAATCAATCGGCCCTCAGATGATGACAAATCCTCCCTGAAGATTTCATGAAATTTGGTTCAGTAGTTTTTGCGAAAAGTTGGTAAGATGTATACAAACCAATAAATAAATACGTACAAGCAGACAAAAACATAACCTTCCCCCGACGTTCGTTGGCGGAAGTGGAAAAAAACCCCCAAATGAACAACAGTAAATTCCTCCACACACTTTGGTTCAGGACCAGACGGCTGCTGCTGCACGAGTCTGATTGGTGGAAAGACTCAAAACACCCGACGATCACAGGAACATTCCCAAAGGACGATATGAGGCACAATTTTAAAAAACAAAAAAACAACATATAACCTATACCAGTGTTTTTCAACCACTGGTGTTTCCTCCAGATCTCGTCAGGTGAGCCGTGGGAAATCATCCAATTTCCCAGTTTTTTCTAAAAAAAACATTTGCTCTCACAGCGACAGTGTGTTGCAGAGTAATCATGTATAAATACTCTTCACCACTAGAGGGCAGCACAGAACTTTGCCGGTGAAATGTAAAGTGACAGACGTCAGTGTGGTTCATCTCCACCTCCTGCTACCATCTTGTATCAAAGTACTGTGTCAGTGACAGTGATGGAGAAGTTTTTGAAAACCAGGATCTCAGCTCTTCATCCATCAGGTCCAGGTTTCACACTGAGGGAGGCACTATTAAAAAAAGTCCTTGCTTTCTGGATTTACTGGATTCCTGTTGATAAAACTGTGATGAGAAAGACTTTATATTGTTAATAGAGGCTACAGAGTTTCACATTTTAACATTTTCAGGTGGTGGTGGTGTGACTCCAGATTTTTCCAAAGAAAAAAAGTGTCTTGGCTCAAAAAGGTTGAAAAACACTGATTTATATAACATAACTAAAGTGATGTAACTGGTTACTTTTCAGTAATTCAGTAAGTAACTTCACTATTTGTCTTGAAGTAATTATTTTAGGGACTAAATAAGACGCAGCTGCTGTAACTGGCCTGTTAGTTACTTACTGAGACAAGTAATCCTCATGCCTGTTAATTACTTACTGAGACACAAGTAATCCTCATACCTGTTAGTTACTTACTGAGACAAGTAATCCTCATGCCTGTGAGTTACTTACTGAGACACAAGTAATCCTCATGCCTGTTAGTTACTTACTGAGACACAAGTAATCCTCATACCTGTTAGTTACTTACTGAGACAAGTAATCCTCATGCCTGTGAGTTACTTACTGAGACACAAGTAATCCTCATGCCTGTTAGTTACTTACTGAGACACAAGTAATCCTCATGCCTGTGAGTTACTTACTGACACACAAGTAATCCTCATGCCTGTTAGTTACTTACTGAGACACAAGTAATCCTCATGCCTGTTAGTTACTTACTGAGACAAGTAATCCTCATACCTGTTAGTTACTTACTGAGACAAGTAATCCTCATGCCTGTGAGTTACTTACTGAGACACAAGTAATCCTCATGCCTGTTAGTTACTTACTGAGACACAAGTAATCCTCATGCCTGTGAGTTACTTACTGAGACACAAGTAATCCTCATGCCTGTTAGTTACTTACTGAGACAAGTAATCCTCATGCCTGTGAGTTACTTACTGACACACAAGTAATCCTCATGCCTGTTAGTTACTTACTGAGACAAGTAATCCTCATGCCTGTGAGTTACTTACTGAGACACAAGTAATCCTCATGCCTGTTAGTTACTTACTGAGACACAAGTTATCCTCATGCCTGTTAGTTACTTACTGAGACAAGTAATCCTCATGCCTGTGAGTTACTTACTGACACACAAGTAATCCTCATGCCTGTTAGTTACTTACTGAGACACAAGTAATCCTCATGCCTGTTAGTTACTTACTGAGACACATGTAATCCTCATGCCTGTTAGTTACTTACTGAGACACATGTAATCCTCATGCCTGTTAGTTACTTACTGAGACACATGTAATCCTCATGCCTGTTAGTTACTTACTGAGACACAAGTAATCCTCATGCCTGTTAGTTACTTACTGAGACACATGTAATCCTCATGCCTGTTAGTTACTTACTGAGACACATGTAATCCACCTCCAGGTATTTGTACGTGCCGCCACACGGGTCTCCAAACACGGCGTTGCTGGCGCTGACTGCACACGTATTCTTGCCGTTGCAGCTGCAGGAGCAGACTCACGTCGGTGAATTCAGTTTTTTTCGAACCACAAACCTTCCAGAACTTGCGCGAACGAGCGATTAGTTACGTCTCGGAGACTTCGTTGGCCGGACTGGAGCATCTGACGTCGCTGAGCTGAGACCGGGGCCTCCCGGCGGCACACGTGTCCTCGTCGAGTCGTCCATAGTTGGCTTTGAGGACGGAGATGACTTGTCCGGGGCCTGAGGAGGCGGCGGAGGAGCAGGTTACACCACATGGGGGAGGGGGGTCAGGGAGCAGTTGGGAACAAGGATCGGGGGAGGGGGGGGGGGGGGCTTACCACATTTGAACTGAGCCGTGGATCCTTCGCACGTCACGCTGTGGGACTGACGAGACGACTGTTCGTGCACTGAAAGACAAGTGTGACGACGGAATGTCACGTTGTGGGTTTTGTTGTGTGTCCAGACCCTTTGACCTTTGTTCCTTTGAGGCTTTCTGACAGATCAAAGGCATTCTGTCGCCTGAAAGTCAACAGGACTTGAGCGCGAGTCTCACTGAGTCGCTGACGTTCCGACAGCATCAGGCTCAACCGGCGGCTTCAGCTCAGATGGGAAGCGACGCGGGACTGTAATTCCATTACTTCTTCAGATAACAAGTAAGGGATTACTTTTGCTAAAACGGTAAATAGATTACGGTTACTTTTCCGCAAGCCTTTGTGGCATGAGGCTGTCTTGTAAAAATGACGTTTGAGCTGCGACTTCGGTGTGAAGAACAGACGAGTGGTCGGGACCTGCGGTGTTTATTTCTGCGTCGCACCAACACCACTTTGGGTTTTGACTCAGAAAGAGACGGAAACTTGGGGGTTGCCGTGACGACGCCTGCGAGGAAAACCTTTATTTACGGCAAAAAAAATGAACCTAGAATCTGGGCGAACAGAAGTGAAGCTCGGTAAGAAAACCCTCAAGCTTCAAGTCAGAGAGTGTTGGATTTAATGCAACTTCCACTTGATGCACAGAAAGTTAAAAGACTGAAACGGGTTTAAAAAAAAATAAAAAGAGACTGACTGAGTTTTATATGATGGAATCTGCAGAACAAATAGAATGAGGCTGAAAGGTCTGGTCATGCTTTTTTTTTTTAAAGTGACTAAATTAAACTAACCAATTGCTTTTGAAAATAAGTAAACAGTAAAGTACCTCGATTACTTCCTCGGCCATGTAATCTGTGAGTAATTACTATTTCCAAGTCATTTGACCGACACAGCAGCCTTGTTGACGCAAGGCGGTTTCTGTTTCGCTGAGACACGAGCTGCAGCTCTGCGGTTAATAGACACGACTTCTGTAAACACACAGCGACACCCAGGGTTTGGGCACGCCTCAGCCTCCGGTGTGGGAACGCGCTTCGGGGCGGGTCTGACACGGGGCGGGTCTGACACGGGGTGGGGTGGCGATAAAACCCGCCTGTATAAACGCGGTGTCAAGATTTGTGATGCTATCCGACGATGTTGTCTTTGCAAAGGCACCCTGTGTGACATTAATATGATTAAACATGCGACCTCAAGAAGGTCGTGACTCCTCAACCACGACGTTCCCAAACACACGGGCCTGCAAACGGATCATTGCTGAAAACAAATGCAGATTATTGCAAAAACACTGACGTGTGCTGCAACGACGACGTTTCCATCCACTGCATTCGGAATGAAAAAGTCGACAAATGTCTGTGTTCTCCTGTTGTTTGTGTGTGTGTGTGTGTGTGTGTGTGTGTGTGTGTGTGTGTGTGTGTGTGTGTGTGTGTGTGTGTGTGTGTGTGTGTGTGTGTGTGTGTGTGTGTGTGTGTGTGTGTGTGTGTGTGTGTGTGTGTGTGTGTGTGTGTGTGTGTGTGTGTGTGTGTGCTTTCTTGCAGTTGCATCGAAGCATTTAAAAGACAAACAGAAACAGATCAATATCATTACATGAACTCCAACACACACACACACACACACACACACACACACACACACGCACCTTCGTTGTGCAGAAGCAGAAATGCTTTTTTTAGGTGAACAAATGTGAGGAAAAAATGGGGGTAGTTTGTGATGAATGATGGGAACCTTTCACATATGAACCGATACGGTGCCGATACCTGGGAACCGATTCATAGGAACTGATTCCTGGGTACTGGTACCTGGGAACCGATTCCTGGGAACCGATTCCTGGGAACCAATTCCTGGGAACTGATTCCTGGGAACCGATACGGTACCGATACATGGGAACCGATTCCTGGGGACTGATACGGTACCGATACCTGGGAACCGATTCCTGTGTCGTCTAATTGCAAAAACAACATGGTTTTCACTGTTTCTGCTGTTTTACGTGGAAACGGACATTGCTTTCCACAAAACATGCGTAAACGCTGCGTTGTGACACGCGGGTTCAATCGTGCGGCGGCGGTCGGGGCCGGACTCACGTTCGCAGGTGTAGTCCACCTCCAGGTATTTGTACGTGCCGCCACACGGGTCCCCGAACACCGAGTTACTGGCTCTGATGATGCAGCTGGTTTTCCCGTCGCAGCTGTGGAAGCAGGTCCATGAGTGAATAACCACAAACCACAAGCACAATGCAGGTTCTGTCGAAGTGCACGACGCAAGTCACCAAATGATTTTAACCGATGGGGGGGGTTGAGGAGGGACGCACGGATACCGCTGTTTTAAAGGACTACTTGTTTTATTGCCTTCGCCAACGAACGTTGGGTGACCAGCAAAGTTGGCCAAGAAGGTTTCCGAATAAATCTCAAAAACTGCAAAAAAAAAAAAAAAAAAAAGTCCTGATGCAAAGCGGATGGGACGTCGCTTCATGGAAGAGTCCGTTGCCATGGAGACGCTCCCTGCTCAGTGTTTCACACAGTGATTGTGGCTACCTGACCTCGCTGGTTAGCATCCATATGAGCTAATGGCTATCATGTTAGCGATGCTAACTCAGTTCCACAAACGGATGTGGCGTTGGTGAAGGTCTGCGCTCTACCGAGTGCAGCTCTAGTTTATAGTTTTACTGTCATTTTATTTTTTTTGTCTTTTTTTTTTTTTTTTTTTACTATAATTATTAATCTCCTTATGGAAACACTTTGGCTTCAGCGGCAGTTCTTTCAAACTGCTCTTTAAATATAAACTTGAGTCGAGTACTAACCTTGAGCTACTTGCTGATACCGAGTTCCGATACGAGTACTTATTAAATGCCCTCTTTAGCATGTAGCATGGCTAACGACTGAGTGACATTGGGCTAACTACTGGTGAGGAAGTTGCTGGAGAAAGTGCAGTAATATAAATGAATGTGTTTATAATTCCGAGCATCGATCTCACACGTCTGTATCACAACTGCTGTTGTGAATGCAAGTTGTTTAAAAAAAAAAAAAAAGCTTTGAATCATATCTTAAAAAAAAAAGAAGAAGAACCAAGACGTGTCACACCTCTCGGCGACTTTTCCCGTCGGATTGAAGCACTGGTCGTTTCTCAGCTGAGAGGCAGGTCGACCTTTGGCACACGTGGTCCTGTTGCGTCGGCCGTAATACTCGCGCTTGACGGAGATCACCCCGCAATCGTCTGAGCAGAAGAGGAGACCAAGTTTCAAAAAAGAAAAGCCAAAAAAAAAAACGCTTTGAGCAAAAAGCAAACTTGACAAACGTGTAAAAGAAGGAGATCTCACCGCACTTCAGCACAGCCGCAGCTCCTTCACAGGAAACCACGTTGATCACGCCCCTCGCCTGGATCTTGGGAGCTGCCGGTCACAACCAGTCACAGACGTTCACAACCGGTCACAAACAGTCACAGACGGTCGCAACCGGTCACAGACGGTCACAACTGGTCACAGACAGTCACAACCAGTTACAGACGGTTACAACCGGTCACAGACAGTCACAGACGATCACAACCAGTCACAGACGGTCACAACCGGTCATAGACAGTCACAGACGATCACAACCAGTCACAGACGGTCACAACCGGTCATAGACAGTCACAACCAGTCACAGACGGTCACAACCGGTCATAGACAGTCACAACCAGTCACAGACGGTCACAACCGGTCATAGACAGTCACAACCAGTCACAGACGGTCACAACCGGTCATAGACAGTCACAACCAGTCACAGACGGTCACAACCGGTCATAGACAGTCACAACCAGTCACAGACGGTCACAACCGGTCATAGACAGTCACAACCAGTCACAGACGGTCATAGACAGTCACAACCAGTCACAGACGGTCACAACCGGTCATAGACAGTCACAACCAGTCACAGACGGTCACAACCGGTCATAGACAGTCACAACCGGTCATAGACAGTCACAACCGGTCACAGACGGTCACAACCGGTCACAGACGGTCACAACCAGTCACAGACGGTCACAGACAGTCACAGACGGTCACAACCAGTCACAGACGGTCACAGACAGTCAGCAATGCTTCCTGCAACTGCTCCCGGGATACGTTAACGTAAAGTTATCCTCCAACAGAGGCAAACGAGACGCTATTGAGTCAGTTGAGAAGCTGACACTAGCATGTCTGTGATCTCTAGTTCATGTTCAGCGCTCATTGTTCTCTGCTGCATGTGTGTGTGTTTGTGCGCTTTCATTACTTGAGCTAACAACAGCACCAACTAGTGGCCCAACATGAAAACCACATCATTTTCTGTATTTTGTTCTATCGGCGCGCTGCAACGGGCCTGAGAGCTCCTCACCCTGACAGAGGTAGTCCACCTCCAGGTATTTGTAGGTGCCACGGCACGGATCTCCGAACACGGAGTTACTGGACCTGATGGAGCAGCTCTGTTTGCCGTCACATCTGTGGATTGAGAACGGCGTCAATTTATGTCGTTTGACTTTAGACAAAAAAAAAAAAACAAAGGGTGAGGATGGACTCGGAGAGCGTAGGGTACTTGTTGGAAACTTGGCTTGCAGGATTTGAGCATTGGACGTTGCTGAGCTGCGACTTTGGTTTTCCGTTGGAGCACTTTCTCCCATCCAGACGCCCATAATTGGCTTTAACCACGGAGATGACCTTTCCGGGATCTGGGGAGACGACGGAGGAGCAGCTTACACCACGGGTGAGATTCAGCGAAGTCGTAAACGAGGATGCGACGAGGTGATCTTACCACACTTGAGCTGAGCGGTGGAGCCCTCACAGGTCACGGCGTTTTTCTCACCAGGTCTGACTTCGGGTTCTAACAGATCACAATCAGATGCGTATGAGTTCAACGCCCGGCGGCCAAGTGGAACACAAACGTTACTTTCACAAGTGACTGATTTAATTTCCGATGTGAGCCTGAGCAGTGAGTTGGCGATAGATTCCCGTGGTAGTCACAGATGGTCCATAACAGACACAGTGGTCGACCTGAGAGGGAATGTTCTGGACACTCCAGAGACCATCTGATCTCCATGCGGTGGTGAGTTGGATCAAATGATGGGATAAATGCGGCTGTGACCAGACTGACCCAGGGACATGGCTTGGCCTCAGACTCCCGACACTGCGGGCTATAACAAGGCCGTGGCAGCGGTGACATTGCGAAGGCCTCATAGAATGACTGTGACTCACCCTGACAGACGTAATCCACCTCCAGGTATTTGTACGTGCCCCCACATGGGTCTCCGAACACGGAGTTACCGGCTTTGATGGAACACCTTCTTTTGCCGTTACACCTGTGAAGGCAGATCGGTGTCAGTGACAACAGAATCAGACCGGCGTCAGCGTGAGGGTGAAGTAACAGAACATCAGGTACTTCTGAGAAACTCTGTTTGCGGGATTTCTGCATGCAACGTTTGTCAGCTGAGACTTTGGCCTTCCTCCGGAGCACTTGGTCCCGTCAAGACGTCCGTAATTGGCTTTAACCACGGAGATGACCTTTCCAGGACCTGAGGAGACGACGGGGGAGCAGCTTACACCACGGGTGAGATCAGAGACGTGACATATTAAGGATTAAGAAGAAATTAAGAAGATCTTACCACATTTGAACTGAGCGCTGGACCCCTCACAGGTCACACTGTTGATCTGACGAGGTTTGCGATCGGGTTCTAACGGATCACATCAGAAGATCGTTAGTTTACCAGCACCCTCGCTGTTTCCTCAAACCTGAGAATGTTTGCCTCCACTGCTGCCGTGTTTGTGTAGCTGAGGAGAAACTGACTGCACTCGTCGCTTCCCAACCCCTCTTGCACTTCACACGTGCCAGAGTAAACATGTTAACACGGAAGAACTTGGCTCGCCACTGCGACTGTCTTGCCGTGTCCCGCTCGGCGCCAACTTCCATCAATCGCATTGATTTCTGACTTGTTGCTCACAGCTGCTCCAGCGGCAGGCTAATGTTCTTCACAGTGGAGTGTCTTCCACATTGTTGTCTGGCGGATTGAACTTGAACTAATGAGCCACATTTGATGCTTCAGCTCCGTTAATGTTTGAGCCTCATCAACCGCTTCAGAATGATAAAACGTGCTTGAGTGACTCACCCTGACAGATGTAGTCCACCGCCAGGTATTTGTACGTGCCCCTGCACGGGTCCCCGAACACCGAGTTGCTAGCTGCGATGTTACACCTTCTCTTGCCGTCACATCTGTGGATCGAAGTCCGTGTCAGTGAACACAGTTGGAATTAGAAGCGTCGGTGTGAGGATGAAGAGAAAGAGCATCAGGTACTTCTGAGAAACTCTGTTTGCAGGATTTGTGCAGCGGACGTTTCTCAGCTGATAGTTTGGCCTGCCCGTGGAACACGTGGTGCTATCCAGACGTCCATAGTTGGCTTCGAGGATGGAGATGACCTGTCCGACATCTGGAAAAGATGACCGCAGATGCAGCTTGAGCCACAGCCGAGATGAGGGACGTGAAATGTCTTGAGCAGAGAATGAAATGGGAGTATCTTACCACAACTGAGCTGAGCCACGGCGCCCTCACAGGTCACGCTGTTGATCTCGCCAGGTTTGCGCTCGGCATCTAACGGATCACATCAGAACGTCGTTAGCTTCCCCCACCCCGAGTCAACCGAGTCCCGGACGAACCGAACGTGAAAGGCCCCCTGAAAGCGAGTGGGTTTGGTCCTGCATCGGGTCTTTCCGACTAATTCCATAAGCTTGATGGGTGACATCAATACTGCCTTCCATCTGAGATGTTCTTAGACTCCTCTGTGAGACTTTCTCCTGTGTGACACTGGAGGTTGGAGACATGGTGTCCAAGTTCACCCCGATGAAAGCCTCCATTGTGGAAGTGGAGAGGCACGGCACTAACCCTAGCCTTAACCCCGAACTCCACGAAGCCTGTCGAAGCAGCGAGCCAAAGGACACACTTGTCCCGGGTCCCGTCAGAATAAAGCAAGAGACCAATCGGTTCTGTTTGGCACCGGGGGCTCCTGACACTGCAAGCCGATATCTGCAAGCTACGACGGAGGCTGTCGCGGAAGCAAAGTCTGTGGCGAACTCGGAAGGCGAAATCTTTGGCACGGCTGGAATTCAGGGATTGTACGTTTAGTGAATTTCAGTCTACTGTCAGGCTGATGTACATAAGGCTAGAGGATTATCAAAACATGATCTTTATTGGGATGCTCTAGCAAGTCTTTGAGTTTCTCACCCTGACAGACGTAATCCACCTGCAGGTATTTGTAGGTGCCGCGGCATGGGTCTCCGAACACGGCGTTACTGGCTTTGATAAAACACTTTGGTTTGCCGTCACATCTGAAGACAACAGATTCATGTCAGTGAATACAGCAGGAATTAGAAATGTCAGTGTGACGATGAAGTAACAGAACATCACTTACTTCTGAGAAACTCTGTATGCAGGATTTCTGCAGCGAACATTTGTCAGCTGAGACTTTGGTTTTCCTACGGAGCACTTGGTCCCGTCAAGACGTCCGTAATTGGCTTTAACCACGGAGATGACCTGCCCAGCGTCTGAGGAGACGACAAAGGAGAGCAGCTTACACCACAGGTGAGATCAGAGACGGGACATTTTGGTGGCAAAGAAGAAATGACAAGATCTTACCACATCTGAGCTGAGCCATGGCGCCCTCACAGGTCACGCTGCTGATCTCACCAGGTTTGTTCTCAGGTTCTAATAAGATTGCGTCAGATTGTCGTTAGATCACAGCCCAGCAGCCTCACTGTGATGTTAGACCTGACTACGTTCACCAGAGGTGGGTCACACACAGAACCTCAGACAGACGGCTATTGGCTGAAATCTCAACGTGTCAACCTTAACTTATCCCGTAACATTTAAACCTATACTGCTAAATACTTAAAGGGGTCATATTATTCTAAATATGGTTTTCATCTAATGGTCTAATGGTTTTCAAGAGTACTACTCGTCCCCAAACCTGGAACGACGCCCCAGAATTGTAGACAGTGTGTCCTCTCTCTCCCTGCCTTGTTGCAGGTTTTAAAAAGTGTGTTGCTCCAACCAGCCAATCAGAAATCAAACCCTATATAGTGTCATCGGGGGTTTAGCCAATCACAATCAAGGTAGGCTCCTCCCCCTTCGACTCCTCCCACAATCAGGCAGCTCTGCTCTGGCACATGGCGCCACGAGAGGAAGTACTTCCTCCATCTTCCCATCGATGGTCATTGTGGGCGGAGCCAGTCCAGCTCACACAGACACAGCAGATTCTGAATGCAGCTCCGAGGATCTGATATTCTAATGGAGGGAACTCAAGGAAAAGCAATACACTTTAAATGCAACATTTTTTGGATCAAGAAGACCATGTGTAAGTGTTGAAAAGCTGGATAATATGACCCCTTTAATGTACCAAACAGAGACGGTCACAAAATAATTAAACAAAATGGCCCCTTGGCCAGTAATTGAACCTCACCTTCCCACATGAAGAGCAATATTTATACCCTGATGGTTTATACAAACAGGGGATCTTGTCTTGAGGGCTCTAACAGCCCGAAGAGTGACTCACCCTGACAGACGTAGTCCACCTCCAGGTATTTGTACGTCCCACGGCACGGGTCACCGAACACTGCGTTACTGGCTTTGATGTTACAACCTCTGGTCCCGTCACATCTGTGGATTGAGATTTGCTGAGTGAATACTACTGGGATAGAAAAATGTCAGTGTGAGGATGAAGTAAAAAAAACAAAAAAACATCAGTTACTTCTGAGAAACTCTGTTTGCAGGATTTCTGCATGCAACGTTTGTCAGCTGAGACTTTGGTTTTCCTACGGAGCACTTGGTCCCGTCAAGACGTCCGTAATTGGCTTTAACCACGGAGATGACCTTTCCAGGACCTGAGGAGACGACGGGGGAGCAGCTTACACCACGGGTGAGATCAGAGACGTGACATATTAAGAATTAAGAAGAAATTAAGAAGATCTTACCACATCTGAGCTGAGCCACTTTGCCCTCACAGGTCACGGCGTTTATCTCACCATCATTCTTCTCAGGTTCTAACAGATCACACGAGAGTCTTGTTACTTGACAGCCCAGCAAAACGAGATCAAAATGTCTAAAAACACCGTCATTATATGGAACAGAGGAAATCACGGGCCCCTCTGGCGTCGGGAACACAGGCATCGACCCATGAGGCGGACTTTGGGTTTGGTGTTTGCTGGGAAGCGACAAGAATGAGTTTCTCACCCTGACAGATGTGATCTACTTCCAGGTATTTGTAGGTGCCACGGCACGGGTCTCCGAACACTGCGTTACTGGCTCTGATATTACAATATCTTCTGCCGTCACATCTGTGGATTGAGATTAGTTGAGTGAATACCGCTGGGATAGAAAAATGTCAGCGTGAGGATGGAGTTAAATAAACATCAGGTACTTCTGAGAAACTCTGTTTGCAGGATTTTTGCATGCAACGTTTGTCAGCTGAGACTTTGGTTTTCCTACGGAGCACTTGTTCCCATCAAGACGTCCGTAATTGGCTTTAACCACGGAGATGACCTTTCCAGGACCTGAGGAGACGACGGGGGAGCAGCTTACACCACGAGTGAGATCAGAGACGGGACATATTAGGGAAAAAGAAGCAATTAAGAAGATCTTACCACATCTGAGCTGAGCCACAGAGCCCTCACAGGTCACGGCGTTTATCTCACCATCATTCTTCTCAGGTTCTAACAGATCACATGAAATTATTGTTACTTGACAGTCCAACAGCCTCACTGTGACCTCAGACCTGGTTCTACTGACGAAAACATTTGATTTAGGCCCACTTCCTTGTTTTTTAGTGCCAGAAAACAATTGGCTGCTCTTCTCTATGGAAAAACCCATCCATCCATCCATCTTCTTGACCACTTAGTCCATTTGGGTTCTCCCTGGCAGTTCAGAGAGCAGAGCAGTCCGGAAATCCCTGACCCCCCCCACAACTTCCTCCAGCTCTCCTGGAGCGACCCCGAGCCGCTGCCACACCAAGCCAGAGATATAATCTCTCCAGAGAGTCCTGGACTGACCTCAAGGCCTCCTGCCAGTTGGACCTGGCTGGTAGACCTCTAAAGGGAGGTAACCTGGGGGGGGGGGGGGGGGGATGTCCTGTGATGCTGCAGCCGCCTGTCCGAACCTGTGGCCGACCTCACGATCCCGCCGGCCATCACTGGGGAATAAGACCCTGGGATACTTCAACTCCTCCACCTTGGCAAGGCCCTCTCCGGAGGAGCAGGGGCTCAGGTCGTAAAGCACCAGGTCCTTCCCAGCATGTTGGGGAGAAAGGTATGGTTTTTCTCAAAGTGGCAGTTCTGTATGGAAGCCTGAGGGAGAGGTGCTCCATCACTGTCCTCTATGTGAACAGACGGGCCAGTGAGAATCAGGCGGTGGAGTCAAACCTCTGTATGAAGCAGGAGGAAGTGATGTAGACGTGTTGGGATGGGGGGGGGGGATTGTTCTGAGGACAGCTGATGAGGACGGAGGAGATTGTTTTTGGTGTGTATTGGTTTTTTTTGTTCCTTCATGTGGTTGTCTCTGGAGAGATTTTTCCACATTGGTCTGTTGCTTTATCATTTTGATTAAATACCTCCGGTCAAAGTGGACTTCTGCCCGTATGCTCTGTCCTCCTGAGACCCTACACTGTCAGCTGACCGCTCAACTCGCCACACATGCTGGCCAATGTCCCGACTTACATTGGCTATATGTCTAACATAAAGACACTAATTGGCAGAAATGGCTCACACGGTCTGTACTAAAGCGGCGAGGGGTCTTGCGCTAGTCACGGATTAATGATAACAAACTCCTGAGTTTAGACACAAGAAGTCTCACGACCTCCACCAATCCCTGACTCTTAGAGACACAACTGGTGAATGTGTTCATAAACAAGTCGGTTGACTGAGTCGTACAGCGCTGATGGTTTATAGAAACCTTGTCTTGAGGGTTCTAACAGGCCGAAGAGTGACTCACTCTTACAGACGTAGTCCACCTCCAGGTATTTGTACGTCCCACGGCACGGATCTCCGAACACTGCGTTACTGGCTCCGATGTTACAACCTCTTCTGCCGTTACATCTGTGGATTGAGATTAGTTGAGTGAATACCGCTGGAATTAGAAGTGTCAGTTTGAGGATGGAGTTAAATAAACATCTGGTACGTTTGAGAAACTCTGTTTGCGGGATTTCTGCATGCAACGTTTGTCAGCTGAGACTTTGGTTTTCCTACGGAGCACTTGTTCCCGTCAAGACGTCCGTAATTGGCTTTAACCACGGAGATGACCTTTCCAGGACCTGAGGAGACGACGGGGGAGCAGCTTACACCACGGGTGAGATCAGAGACGTGACATATTGAGAATAAAGTAGAAATTAAGAAGATCTCACCACATCTGAGCTGAGCCACGGAGCCCTCACAGGTCAGGGTCTGACCACCAGTCTTCTCAGGTTCTAACCGATCACAGAAGGTTGTTATTACATAACAGCCCAGCAGCCTCACGTTTACCTCAGATCTGGATATATTTATGCAAATATTTGTTTTCCACCCACTTCCTGGGAGGGAGGAAAAAGGCTGCTTGTTTTAACGAGGCTGAAAAACAACGGACTGCTTTCAGCTGAAGTCTCAATGGAAAAACCGTGTTCGCCCCCAAACATTAAAGTGTTCTGCTCACACTTTGTCGAGCCAACGTAAATGAATGAACATGTAAAGACCCGACATTCATTTCTGTGGTTTTTGTTACGTTAGCATTTGATTCACGCTGGGATTTTTCTTTTCTTGAATTTTCGTGAATGAGAAATAAAAAAGCCTTCCTGGATCAGGGCATCATGGCAGAAGCCTTGCACCGTGTCCAGTCATCACCAGAGCCTTGCTGTTGGGAGCCATACACTCCCGAGAGGATGACCTCAGGTCGGAACGTCTGATGTTCAAAACAAGACAAAGATTTCCCAAAAATTCCACCCTGCTGGACTCCGTAGTCCTTCTGGTCAACGCTGGTTAAAGGACTTGTCTGATCCGTACCGTGAGGTCATTGCAGGATTCCTACAGGTGTCGTCTGTAACTTCAACCCAGTGTGTTTTTCAGAAATCGTCGGTATCTTTGTAAAGTGTTGACAGTTCATAGAAACAGGGGATCTTGTCTTGAGGGCTCTAACAGCCCGAAGAGTGACTCACCCTGACAGACGTAATCCACCTCCAGGTATTTGTACGTCCCACGGCACGGGTCACCGAACACTGCGTTACTGGCTTTGATGTTACAACCTCTGGTCCCGTCACATCTGTGGATTGAGATTAGTTGAGTGAATACCGCTGGAATTGGAAGTGTCAGCGTGAGGATGGAGTTAAATAAACATCAGGTACTTCTGAGAAACTCTGTTTGCAGGATTTGCGCATGCGACGTTTGTCAGCTGAGACTTTGGTTTTCCTACGGAGCACTTGTTCCTGTCAAGACGTCCGTAATTGGCTTTAACCACGGAGATGACCTTTCCAGGACCTGAGGAGACGACGGGGGAGCAGCTTACACCACGGGTGAGATCAGAGACGTGACATATTAAGAATTAAGAAGAAATTAAGAAGATCTCACCACATCTGAGCTGAGCCACGGAGCCCTCACAGGCCACGATCCGACCACCGTTGTTTTCAGGTTCTAACAGATCACACGAGAGTCTTGTTACTTGACGGTCCAGCAGCTTCACTGTGACCTCAGACCTGGTTCTACTGACGAAAACATTAGTTTTATACCCATTGTGTCGGGAGTGAGGTTAGATAATGTTTGTTTTATGAAGCTGAGACAGAACTGACTGCTTTCAACCGGAGACTCAATGAGAAAAACCAGGTTGTTAATTTCACCGTGAACCGTTGAAGCGTTCCGCTGATATTTATTGCACTAAAAGTAAATGTGTCAACAAAAGACAGATCTCACATTCATATGTGTTGATTTGGTTTACACTGCTTCATCTTCTCTCTTTTTTTTAAATTTTAAATCAATGTGAGGGCCTACGGCCTCGCGGCAGACGTCCTGCATCGTCCAGAGCTTTGCTGAGTTACTCACGTTTGCAGACGTAGTTCACCTCCAGGTATTTGTACGTCCCACCGCACGGGTCACCGAACACGGAGTTGCTGGCTCTGATGTTACAACCTCTTCTGCCGTCACATCTGTGGATTGAGACTAGTTGAGTGAACACGGCAGGAATTAGAAGTGTCAGCGTGAGGATGGACTTAAATAAACATCAGTTACATCTGAGAAACTCTGTTTGCGGGATTTCTGCATGCGACGTTTGTCAGCTGAGACTTTGGTCTTCTTATGGAGCACTTGCTCCCGTCGAGACGTCCGTAATTGGCTTTAACCACGGAGACGACCTTTCCGGGACCTGAGGAGACGACGGGGGAGCAGCTTACACCACGGGTGAGATCAGAGACGGGACATATTGAGGATAAAGTAGAAATTAAGAAGATCTCACCACATCTGAGCCGAGCCACGGAGCCCTCACAGGTCACGGTGTTTCTCCCACGATTTATCGTTTGACGTTCTAACGGATCACACGAGAGTCTTGTTACTTGACGGTCCAGCAGCTTCACTGTGACCTCAGACCTGGTTCTACTGACGAAAACATCAGTTCTATACCCATAGTGTCGGGAGTGGGGTTAGATAATGCTTGTTTTATGAAGCTGAGGCAGAACTGACTGCTTTCGGCCGGAGCCTCAATGAGAAAAACCAGGTTGCTAATTTAACTGTGAAGTTTAGCTCACCTCAGGGAGGAACGTCTGCTCTTTGCATCGTGAAAAAACAACAAGAAACCCCTAAAATTCTATTGTGAAATTGAGCAGTGGACCTCCCGTACGGTACAGAGAGCTACTCACTCTGGCAGACGTAGTCCACCTCCAGGTATTTGTAGGTGCCGCCACACGGGTCTCCGAACACGGCGTTGCTGGCTTTGATGGCGCACTTCGTCTGGCCGTTGCACCTGCGGATCGAGAGGTGGCGAGTGACGACGGGGGGGGGGGACATGGAAATCGTCGGCGTGAGGACGGCGTGACGGAACGTCACTCACTTCTGAGAAACTTTGTTTGCAGGATTGGTGCACTGGGTGTTGGCGACCTTGTACGCCAGCTGCCAGGCCGCGCACTTGCTCCGATCCAGACGTCCGTAGTTGGCCTTGACGACGGCGATGACCTCTCCGGCACCTGGGGAGGAGCGGCGGCGGTGGCTTTCAGCACGGGTGAGAGGCGACGTGTAAAACTAGAGACGGAACGAGACGGTCTTACCGCAGGTGAGCTGAGCCCAGTACCCCTCGCAGGCCACCCTGGTGATCTGACCCGTCCTGATCTCGGGTACTGACGGGTCACATGACACTGTTGTTAAGTGAAGCCGTCACCTCGCCGCCGGCCAGGGTTTACTGTCCTCAACCAGCCGGTGACTCTGTTGGTTGATTATGAACGTGTCCTCTCTGGTTCTACACTGAACATATAAACATTTGAACCTGCCGTCGTGTGACTGAACCACCAGGGTCACTTCGAGACTTTCTGGAAACGCTGGTCCTGATTCACCAGTAGTAACCAGGAGTTCTGCACATGCTCAATAGAGACCGTCAGAACAAGGTTTCCTCCGTGGTGTCAGGACTCCCAGTCTGTATTCTACTGGACTTGGTGCTTTTATTTTGACAGTCACCTTAATAACAATCCAACTGGGTGCTTTTATTTTGACAGTCACCGTAATTACAATCCAACTCGGTAGTTTTGTTTTGACAGTCACCGTAATAACAATCCATCTTGACAGCTTTATTTTGAAATCCATCCGAATAACAATTCAACTTGGTAGTTTTGTTTTGAAATTCATCCTAATAAAAATACAACTTGGTAGTTTTGTTTTGAAATTCAACCTAAGAACAATCCAACTTGGTAGTTTTATTTTGACAGTCACCGTAATAACAATCCAACTTGATAGCTTTATTTTGACAGTCACCATACTAGCAATCCAACTTGATAGCTTTATTTTGACAGTCACCATAATAACAATCCAACTTGGTGGTTTTGTTTTGACAGTCACCTTAATAACAATCCAGCTTGATAGTTTTGTTTTGAAATTCAACCTAATAACAATCCAACTTGGTGGTTTTATTTTGACAGTCACCATAATAACAATCCAACTTGATAGCTTTATTTTGACAGTCACCATAATAACAATCCAACTTGGTGGTTTTGTTTTGACAGTCACCTTAATAACAATCCAGCTTGATAGTTTTGTTTTGAAATTCAACCTAATAACAATCCAACTTGGTAGTTTTATTTTGACAGTCACCATAATAACAGTCTGTCCACTAGAATGTCTGTGTTCTCCCCTTGTTAATGTCCCATTGTTCTCTGCTGCATGTGTGTGTGTGTGTGTGTGTGTGTGTGTGTGTGTGTGTGTGTGTGTGTGTGTGTGTGTGTGTGTGTGTGTGTGTGTGTGTGTGTGTGTGTGGTTTCATTACTCAGACTGACAGCACCACTAGTGGACACACATGAGAGCTACATCATTTTCAGCACATCATGACATTGTAAATGTGAAACTTTCTGAAGCTGAAATGCAAAAACTGTTGGTTTTCACTTGAAAAATCACCTGAAATCAGAAGCAGGAACGCTGCCGGCAGCCCTGGACGACGAGAGGGGAGACAATCAGCAACCAGACAATCAGCAACCAGACAATCAGCAACCAGACAATCAGCAACCCCCAGTATTAGTGAACAGCATGAATCAACGGTAGAGAATATGTCGTGCTTTGATGTTTCAAAGGGATTTATATTTCCTGAGGACTGATATACTTTTGAATATTTTGGTTTAAACAACTTAATTTCTTAAACCCTCTGTCATAATATAATATAATACATAATATGTGTTGTTTGGTAATTATAATATAATTACCAAACAACACACATTTTGATTTGTCCAGATTTAATGAATGAATCTTGTCCTATAAGTGAAATCTGTTCATCGTTTATCAAATCACTTTTTTTTTTTGTAACTTGTTTGACTCAGACGGGATTTCATTACTGAGCTGTTCCAGGTTCTCCCCTGGACAGAAAATATTCGTATCGTCGGCACAGGAAGTATTTGCCGAGATTTTACAGACGTCATTTATGTAAAGAATGAATAGTTGTGGTCCCAGTACTGCTCCCTGGGGGACGCCACAAACAGTCTCCAGTCTATTGATTAATATTTCATGATTTCTTTTTGTCTCTGGAGCCACTGATTCTTCTCTTGATTCTATTAATTCCAGCGAGGAGGATCTTTGTGATTCTCAATCTTTCAGCCAGCAGTTTGTGTTTAAAGATAGATTTTAATTTAATGAATCGGTTTCTAGCTCCAGTTAATTTAATTTAATTTTTATTTAAATGTTATTAAATTTTTACTTAATTTAATTTAACTTTAACTTTTTTAGTGTTTTAGTTCTTAGAAATATATTATAATTCAATAGCCATCTTATAGTTTAATTTTGAATGATTTCTATTTATTTATTTGTGATGTAAAGACAGATTTTAATTTAATGAATCTCCAATTAATTTAATTTAATTTAATTTTTATTAAAATGTTATTACATTTTAACTTAATTTAATTTAACTTTAACTTTTTTAGTGTTTTAGTTCTTAGAAATATATTATAATTCAATAGCCATCTTATAGTTTAATTCTGAAGGATTTCTATTTATTTATTTATTTGTGATCTAAAGATAGATTTTAATGTAATGACTCGGTATCTATCTCCAATTAATTTAATTTAATATAATTTGTATTTAAATATCATTCAATTTTAACTTAATTTAATTTAATTTAATTTAACTTAGAAATATATGATAATTCATGAGCCATCTTCTTGTTTAATTCTGAAGGATTTCTATTGATTTATTTGTGATCTATTCTTCCACAGTCCTCCGACTGTTTCTTCCAGTCATTTTCCCTTTATTGTTTCTCCAGCTCTGGTTCCACCTCATTAAAATGCATCATTTCCCAGTATTTCAGGGGTTTTTAAGTTCGATAAATGTCCCATTAATTTGGTCGTTGCCTCAGATTCTTTCTCCGTCCGTCGCTCTGTTGAAAAGCCGTAAACGCGACGCGGTACTCACAGAATCGCGGCGGCATGATGTGTGACAATCGGCGGCAGCTTCAAACTACCTGTCTGATACCGAACCTCCGTTTTTATATTGGAACGCGGCCCGTTCACAGCGGCCCACGCTGAAATCCCGTGGCGTGTTTGAACGGCGGCCAAATGTCAGGAGAGCAAACACGTTTAGTTTTTTTAATTTTTGCAAACGATATTTATCTTGGCCGTGTCGGGAATCCGCTGAGCAAACCAACACGTTAGCAAATATTAGTCCACCGTGATCTTCCCTCGCCGCTGACATGCGAGGGAACCGATGGTTGGCGACCGATTGCCCCTGCGCCTGTCAGTCGTCCGTCACGGTTCCCCGTCCCCGCCGGTCCTCTAAAGCCGCGGGGCGTCGACGCCCTCCGGCGGCGAGGGGAGGGGGGGGGGGGGGGGGGGAACCCGGCTGGAGGCGGCCAATCGGGATGAGGTTCGCCGCCGCCGCCACGGCGTCTCATCGTGGCTCCGTTAAAGACGACCGAGCCGCGGCGCCACCTTGTGGCCCGACGCCAAGGCCACGTCGTTTTTCGCCGTTTCCGTGGAAACGGACGTTGCCTTCAGGAACGTTGGCGTGTAAACGTGAAACTTTTCTGGCAGGAAAAAAAGTTTCAGAATGATTTTCAGTTGAATCGTTGTCATGGAAACGGGGCCTGAAATCCCCCCCGAGCTGATCGGAGACCGGCAGGCTTTGTGAGCCGGCCTCCGGACCTCCTCCTGCTCCTGCTGCTCCTCTCCTCCTGCTCCTCCTGCTCCTGCTGCTCCTCCTGCTCCTTGTGTGTCTCCTGCTCCCCCTTTCCTCCTGCTCCTCCTGCTCCCCCTCTCCTCCTGCTCCCCCTCTCCTCCTGCTTCCCCTCTCCTCCTGCTCCCTCTCTCCACCTGCTTCCCCTCTCCTCCTGCTTCCCCTCTCCTCCTGCTTCCCCTCTCCTCCTGCGCCTCCTGCTCCCCCTCTCCTCCTGCTCCCCCTCTCCTCCTGCTCCCTCTCTCCACCTGCTTCCACTCTCCTCCTGCTTCCCCTCTCCTCCTGCTTCCCCTCTCCTCCTGCTCCCTCTCTCCACCTGCTTCCCCTCTCCTCCTGCTTCCCCTCTCCTCCTGCTTCCCCTCTCCTCCTGCGCCTCCTGCTCCCCCTCTCCTCCTGCTCCCCCTCTCCTCCTGCTCCCTCTCTCCACCTGCTTCCACTCTCCTCCTGCTTCCCCTCTCCTCCTGCTTCCCCTCTCCTCCTGCTCCTCCTGCTCCCTCTCTCCACCTGCTTCCCCTCTCGTCCTGCTTCCCCTCTCCTCCTGCGCCTCCTGCTCCCCCTCTCCTCCTGCTCCCCCTCTCCTCCTGCTCCCTCTCTCCACCTGCTTCTCCTCTCCTCCTGCTTCCCCTCTCCTCCTGCTCCTCCTGCTTCCCCTCTCCTCCTGCTTCCCCTCTCCTCCTGCGCCTCCTGCTCCCCCTCTCCTCCTGCTCCCCCTCTCCTCCTGCTTCCCCTCTCCTCCTGCTCCCCCTCTCCTCCTGCTCCCCCTCTCCTCCTGCTTCCCCTCTCCTCCTGCTCCCCCTCTCCTCCTGCTCCCCCTCTCCTCCTGCTCCCCCTCTCCTCCAGGTTATTTTACGTGAAGAGAAAAAAGGTGTGACGTATAGAAGAGTTTGAGCTGCAGAGTCGTCATGGAGACCAAAGTCTCCACCGATTAAAAGCTCATTGCTCAGTTTCAATCTATTCGGTTTTCTTTTGTTTTTTTAAAGTATTCATTTCTAGGAGCTTATGTTTCCTCGTCGGCTTGTTTGAGCTGCTGCAGTCAGTTTGACCTGGCGACTTGTGTGACGGCTCCTGTTGGTTGTTGCAGACGTGTAACGGAGCGGAGATTAACGAGGATTTACTGAGGATCCGGGCGACGTGGAGGCGTCCTCCTGACCGCCTGGTGAGGAGGAGGGGG
Source organism: Blennius ocellaris (assembly GCF_963422515.1). NCBI lineage: Eukaryota > Metazoa > Chordata > Actinopteri > Blenniiformes > Blenniidae > Blennius > Blennius ocellaris. The sequence continues at coordinate 30,787,533 of NC_137654.1, forward strand.
AGGAGGAGGAGGAGGGGGGAGGGGGAGGAGGAGGGGGGAGGGGGAGGGGGGGGGGGGGGAGGAGGAGGGGGGGGGGGAGGGGGAGGGGGAGGAGACAGGAGGGTCAACTAGGAGACAGGAGGGTCTGTTAGGAGACAGGAGGGACTATTAGGAGACAGGAGGGTCTGTTAGGAGACAGGAGGGTCTGTTAGGAGACAGGAGGGACTATTAGGAGACAGGAGGGTCTGTTAGGAGACAGGAGGGTCTGTTAGGAGACAGGAGGGACTATTAGGAGACAGGAGGGTCTGTTAGGAGACAGAAGGGACTATTAGGAGACAGGAGGGTCTGTTAGGAGACAGAAGGGACTATTAGGAGACAGGAGGGTCTGTTAGGAGACAGAAGGGACTATTAGGAGACAGGAGGGTCTGTTAGGAGACAGGAGGGTCTACTAGGAGACAGGAGGGACTATTAGGTGACAGGAGGGACTACTAGGAGACAGGAGGGACTGTTAGGAGACAGGAGGGACTATTAGGAGACAGGAGGGTCTGTTAGGAGACAGGAGGGACTATTAGGAGACAGGAGGGTCTGTTAGGAGACAGAAGGGACTATTAGGAGACAGGAGGGTCTGTTAGGAGACAGGAGGGTCTACTAGGAGACAGGAGGGACTATTAGGTGACAGGAGAGACTACTAGGAGGAGACAGGAGGGACTGTTAGGAGACAGGAGGGACTGTTAGGAGACAGGGGGTCTACTAGGAGACAGGAGGGACTATTAGGAGATAGAAGGGACTGTTAGGAGACAGGAGGGTCTACTAGGAGACAGGAGGGACTATTAGGTGACAGGAGGGACTACTAGGAGACAGGAGGGACTGTTAGGAGACAGGAGGGACTATTAGGAGACAGGAGGGTCTGTTAGGAGACAGAAGGGACTATTAGGAGACAGGAGGGTCTGTTAGGAGACAGGAGGGTCTACTAGGAGACAGGAGGGACTATTAGGTGACAGGAGGGACTACTAGGAGACAGGAGGGACTGTTAGGAGACAGGAGGGACTGTTAGGAGACAGGGGGTCTACTAGGAGACAGGAGGGACTATTAGGAGACAGGAGGGTCTGTTAGGAGACAGGAGGGACTATTAGGAGACAGGAGGGTCTGTTAGGAGACAGAAGGGACTATTAGGAGACAGGAGGGTCTGTTAGGAGACAGGAGGGTCTACTAGGAGACAGGAGGGACTATTAGGTGACAGGAGGGACTACTAGGAGACAGGAGGGACTGTTAGGAGACAGGAGGGACTATTAGGAGACAGGAGGGTCTGTTAGGAGACAGAAGGGACTATTAGGAGACAGGAGGGTCTGTTAGGAGACAGGAGGGTCTACTAGGAGACAGGAGGGACTATTAGGTGACAGGAGGGACTACTAGGAGACAGGAGGGACTGTTAGGAGACAGGAGGGACTGTTAGGAGACAGGGGGTCTACTAGGAGACAGGAGGGACTATTAGGAGATAGAAGGGACTGTTAGGAGACAGGAGGGTCTGTTAGGAGACAGGAGGGTCTACTAGGAGACAGGAGGGACTATTAGGTGACAGGAGGGACTACTAGGAGACAGGAGGGACTGTTAGGAGACAGGAGGGACTATTAGGAGACAGGAGGGTCTGTTAGGAGACAGGAGGGACTATTAGGAGACAGGAGGGTCTGTTAGGAGACAGAAGGGACTATTAGGAGACAGGAGGGTCTGTTAGGAGACAGGAGGGTCTACTAGGAGACAGGAGGGACTATTAGGTGACAGGAGGGACTACTAGGAGGAGACAGGAGGGACTGTTAGGAGACAGGAGGGACTGTTAGGAGACAGGGGGTCTACTAGGAGACAGGAGGGACTATTAGGAGATAGAAGGGACTGTTAGGAGACAGGAGGGTCTACTAGGAGACAGGAGGGACTATTAGGTGACAGGAGGGACTACTAGGAGACAGGAGGGACTGTTAGGAGACAGGAGGGACTATTAGGAGACAGGAGGGTCTGTTAGGAGACAGAAGGGACTATTAGGAGACAGGAGGGTCTGTTAGGAGACAGGAGGGTCTACTAGGAGACAGGAGGGACTATTAGGTGACAGGAGGGACTACTAGGAGACAGGAGGGACTGTTAGGAGACAGGAGGGACTGTTAGGAGACAGGGGGTCTACTAGGAGACAGGAGGGACTATTAGGAGATAGAAGGGACTGTTAGGAGACAGGAGGGTCTGTTAGGAGACAGGAGGGTCTACTAGGAGACAGGAGGGACTATTAGGTGACAGGAGGGACTACTAGGAGACAGGAGGGACTGTTAGGAGACAGGAGGGACTGTTAGGAGACAGGAGGGACTATTAGGAGACAGGAGGGTCTGTTAGGAGACAGGAGGGACTATTAGGAGACAGGAGGGTCTGTTAGGAGACAGAAGGGACTATTAGGAGACAGGAGGGTCTGTTAGGAGACAGGAGGGTCTACTAGGAGACAGGAGGGACTACTAGGAGGAGACAGGAGGGACTGTTAGGAGACAGGAGGGACTGTTAGGAGACAGGGGGTCTACTAGGAGACAGGAGGGACTATTAGGAGATAGAAGGGACTGTTAGGAGACAGGAGGGTCTGTTAGGAGACAGGAGGGTCTACTAGGAGACAGGAGGGACTATTAGGTGACAGGAGGGACTACTAGGAGACAGGAGGGACTGTTAGGAGACAGGAGGGACTGTTAGGAGACAGGGGGTCTACTAGGAGACAGGAGGGACTATTAGGAGATAGAAGGGACTGTTAGGAGACAGGAGGGACTACTAGGAGACAGGAGGGACTATTAGGAGACAGGAGGGACTACTAGGAGACAGGAGGGACTATTAGGAGATAGGAGGGACTACTAGGAGACAGGAGGGACTATTAGGAGACAGGGGGTCTACTAGGAGACAGGAGGGACTATTAGGAGACAGGAGGGACTGTTAGGAGACAGGAGGGACTATTAAGAGACAGGAGGGACTACTAGGAGACAGGAGGGACTATTAGGAGATAGGAGGGACTACTAGGAGACAGGAGGGACTGTTAGGAGACAGGAGGGTCTGTTAGGAGACAGGAGGGACTATTAGGAGACAGGAGGGACTATTAGGAGATAGAAGGGACTATTAGGAGACAGGAGGGACTATTACGAGATAGGAGGGACTGTTAGGAGACAGGAGGGACTGCTTGGAGACAGGAGGGTCTACTAGGAGACAGGAGGGACTACTAGGAGCCAGGAGGGTCTACTAGGAGACAGGAGGGACTATTAGGAGACAGGGGGGACTATTAGGAGACAGGAGGGACTGCTAGGAGACAGGACGGTCTACTAGGAGACAGGAGGGACTGTTAGGAGACAGGAGTGACTATTAGGAGACAGGAGGGACTACTAGGAGACAGGAGGGACTGTTAGGAGACAGGGGGGACTACTAGGAGACATGAGGGTCTGTTAGGAGACAGGAGGGACTACTAGGAGACAGGAGGGACTATTAGGAGACAGGAGGGACTGTTAGGAGACAGGAGGGACTATTAGGAGACAGGAGGGACTGTTAGGAGACAGGAGGGACTGTTAGGAGACAGGAGGGACTATTAGGAGACAGGGGGGTCTACTAGGAGACAGGAGGGACTACTAGGAGACAGGAGGGTCTACTAGGAGACAGGAGGGACTGTTAGGAGACAGGAGGGACTATTAGGAGACAGGAGGGACTACTAGGAGACAAGAGGGACTGTTAGGAGACAGGAGGGACTGTTAGGAGACAGGAGGGACTGTTAGGAGACAAGAGGGACTGTTAGGAGACAGGAGGGACTACTAGGAGACAAGAGGGACTGTTAGGAGATAGGAGGGACTGTTAGGAGACGGGAGGGACTACTGGGAGACAGGAGGGACTACTAGGAGACATGAGGGATTACTAGGAGACAGGGGGGACTGTTAGGAGACAGGGCGGTCTACTAGGAGACAGGAGGGACTGTTAGGAGACAGGAGGGACTATTAGGAGACAGGAGGGACTGTTAGGAGACAAGAGGGACTATTAGGAGACAGGAGGGACTACTAGGAGACAGGAGGGACTGTTAGGAGACAGGAGGGACTGTTAGGAGACAGGAGGGATTACTAGGAGACAGGAGGGACTGTTAGGAGACAGGAGGGACTATTAGGAGACAGGAGGGTCTGTTAGGAGACAGGAGGGACTATTAGGAGATAGGAGGGACTAATAGGAGACAGGAGGGACTGTTAGGAGACAGGAGGGACTACTTGGAGACAGGAGGGATTACTAGGAGACAGGAGGGACTGTTAGGAGATAGGAGGGACTAATAGGAGACAGGAGGGACTGTTAGGAGACAGGAGGGACTGTTAGGAGACAGGAGGGACTACTAGGAGACAGGAGGGATTACTAGGAGACAGGAGGGACTGTTGGGTCTCAAGTCACTTGCTTGTTTGCAGACTTTCCAGCAGATGGCGCCAGAGGGCAGGACGTAGGAGCAGCGCATGCACAACCTTTGTTGCATTTTGGGTTTCCACGACAACGGTGGTTGTAGCCAACTCACATATCTTAAAAAAAAAACAAAAAAACTTTATTGCAGAAAACACATTTTCATTGATCCATAAATTCAAGGACAGTTTTAACGGAGAGATTTTGTCCGAGTCTCTTCAGACTCGAGTCGTCGTGACTTTTCATCTTTTAAATCTTTGGATTTCAATTCATCCATGACATCAGTTGTTTTCTACAAGTCCAGCCTGGGAACCTTCCACTTTTTGCCGAGTGTAAAACATAGAAAAACACATAAAGCCCACAACATAATCCGGACATGTTGTCCAGCTAGCCTTTTCCAAGTTTTACCTGAAGAAACAACTTACATACTCACACACAAAAAAGAACATGAGCAAATTACAGAACAAACAGAGTTTTATGGAAACTTGCTCTGAGGTGAAACGCTGTGAAAATACCCCGAGGGGCAAAGCTAACAAGCTAACTGTCAACAGCCCACTGGCATCAACAAGAGTAAACTTCTGTTTACTTCGATTAAAACCAAAGTTTTCCTTCTTTCTCTTTGAGATGTTTGGAAACGTTTGTCGTGTTGAATTGTTGTTTGCTTTTTTTAAAGAATCAAATAAAGACTGTCTTGTCCTCCGTGTGTCCGTTTCCCTCATGTGCATTGACTGATTAATGTACTTTTTTGTAATAAAGTAATGTGACCAAATACAACAACGTTTTAAAAAGAGCTTTTTTTGTGAAAAGTCCTTTTTTCACGGGTTTCAAGTTGTGTTGCGGTAAAAACGAACACAAAAAGAAACATCAAAGAGGATTTCATTTTTTCACTCGAAATTGTTGGTTAACAAAGCCTCAGTTTAACAAAGCCTCAGTTTCACAAAGCCTCAGTTTAACAAAGCCTCAGTTTAGCAAAGCCTCAGTTTAACAAAGCCTCAGTTTAACAAAGCCTCAGTTTAACACAGCCTCAGTTTAACAAAGCCTCAGTTTAGCAAAGCCTCAGTTTAACACAGCCTCAGTTTAACAAAGCCTCAGTTTAACACAGCCTCAGTTTAACACAGCCACAGTTTAACACAGCCTCAGTTTAACAAAGCCTCAGTTTAACACAGCCTCAGTTTAACAAAGCCTCAGTTTAACACAGCCTCAGTTTAACAAAGCCATAATTTAACAAAGCCTCAGTTTAACACAGCCTCAGTTTAACACAGCCTCAGTTTAACAAAGCCTCAGTTTAACACAGCCTCAGTTTAACAAAGCCTCAGTTTAACACAGCCTCAGCTTAACAAAGCCTCAGTTTAACACAGCCTCAGTTTTACAAAGCCGCACTTCATGTGTTTGTAAATGATGTTGTATCTTTAAGTATTTTTAAAAATGCCGACTCGTCGTACCTGAATGATGAGCTGGACATTGTTTTCATGCTGCGCTCGTCAAAAACACGTCTTTATTGTCCTTCGTATGAAAGTGTTGACTTTTTAACTTTCTTCTTAACCTTTGATCAAAACCTTCCAAATAAATGTTTGTTTTTTTTAATCCTCGAGATGTTTAAAGTCTTAAAAAGTGTCTGGAGACTTAATGAGGTTTGTTTTTTTGTTTTTTTTGACCTGCCTGATGTTTTTCAGGCTCATAAGTCCCCCATAGGCTCTATGAAGTGTTTGCTTATGACCAAACTTGAATATTTGTGTAAAGGATCGTCATTTCCATGCAAATACGAAAGTAATTAGAGTATGTCATCAGTGGTAAAGTCCACAGTGAGGGTCGAGAGTAGGGATATAAGCCCAGTTTGTCCCTGAGAGACGCCACGGAGCTTCAACAGGTCCAAACTGGTCTGATCACAGAAAGGTAAGAGCCTCACACTTTAACTTTGATCTTTTTATAAAGGTGCTTTGACGACGTTGAAAATAAATATGATGCACATGTGAACTGTGACATGTTGTATGTTTTCACTCAGATGGCGTCATTCCTTCATTTCATCCTGATTGTGAGCGTCGGGCTTCTGGCCGCTACAGCAGTGAGTCACATCTGCTGGAAAATCTTCTTTTAACCCTTTGGTGGCGTTAGAGGTTGCTTTCATCTTCTAACTTTGACCGCTGTAAAAACATATCAGAAGAATTTTTTTTTTTTGCATGAATCTGATAATCAACCTCAGTCCTGATCCAAAAATGTATTATATTTTTTTTATTTTTTATTTCCCGACAATTGATCAAGTGAAATTTTTTAAATCAAATTTTGAAATTGTATTTAAAAGTGAACTTCGTCAGCAAAACTCCTGTCATTTGAGCCACCGAGTGAAAGTTATGGTGAAATTAAGAGGAAACAGTGACCACCCCCCCCCCCCCCCAAAAAAAAAAAAATACCAAATATGAATTTATTTTTTCATTATTTCTTTAAATGCCAATTTAGAAAATGAGTTCACGGATTTTAGGAGGTGAAAAACAAGAAATGACCTATTTTCAATATAATAAATCGTCAGAGACAATAAATGTCTTACATCTTATTACAGTCTTGGACATATTGAAGATTAGTTATGTAACTGACTTTGAAGCATATGTAGTTTTTGTGCAGCATCAGATTTTCAAAAAAAAATTCCCTTCAGTGGCTGTTTTCGTCCACTAACTTTACTGCCATAAAAATATATCAGATGAATATTTTTTTCTAATATTTTGGCAGAAATCTGTTAATCAACCTCAGTCCTCATCAAAACTACCAAATATTTTAATAAAAAAAAAAAAACATTACCCCTTTAAATGCCAATTTAGAAAATAAAACGTGGAAATGAAAGAAAATAAACACAAAATGACCCATTTTCAATATAAAATGTGATCGGACATCGGAATTTTCTATACAAGTTATCAGTCTTTGATACATCAAAGATTATTTATGTAGTTTTTGTGCAGCATAATATTTTTAAAAAAAATCCCTTTAGTGGCTGTTTTCGTCCACTAACTTTACTGCTGTAAAAATATATCAGATGATTATTTTTTTCTAATATTTTAGCATAAACCTGTTAATCAACCTCAGTCCTGATAAAAAAACTACCCAAAAATGCATTAAAAAAAATATAAATTAACCATTTAAATGGCCAGTTAGAAGCTAAAGGCCGTCAAAGTTAGTGGATGAAAACGACCGAGTGAAAATTTTGAAATCAAATTTTGAAATTGTACGTTACATAACGAAAGTTATGGTGAACTTAAGAGGAAACGGTGACCCCTGGTGGACGTTTGTGCGGCGCGAGGCTTAACGCGTTAAAAACTGAGTCACGGAAATGAAACAAGTTGTGGCATGACGACGTGTTTTTCTCTCCACAGAGAGCCGACGATGACGACGGTTGGTATTTCTCCGTAGCTTCCACTTCTCAGGACGTCTTTTTGTCTTCGCCGTTTATCTCACGATGTCCAACTGTCCCGCAGAGTGTCCCCCCACGTGTCCTCCCTTGTGGACGCAGTTCGGCACCCGCTGTTTCCTCTTCCAACTCAACCAAACCACCTGGATTAATTCAGAGGTACGTTTTTTTAACACCCCCCCCCCCCCCCCCCCTATGACTGGAGAACACTCCGCTGACTCAGCGCCTGCTTTAGGGGCCACCAGCAGGGGGCCCCCAAGAGCAGTTCACTTAAAAACATTTTTTTTTTTTTTTTATTCTATTGAATTTTTTTTTTTTTTAATGTTTGAATGACGTACTATGACATCATCTCATAGTATAAAAACACAGTAAATGGAGTTCCGCTGATGTAGTGATTCTCAGAAACTTCATAAAAAGTTTATTTACTGCAGTTTTTCCTCCCCATTGTTTTTTTTTTTTAATTACTATTAAATTTTATATTTGTGATTTTAGTTTTTGTCTTTTTTTTTTTTTTTTTTTGTATTACAAAAATAAAGCCGTGGATATGTTTGCGGTAAATACGTTTTATTTTATTTTAGTGAGCTTGTCACATTCAATATCCCCAATCTTTAACTATTAAGTGTAAATCAATCCGGGGCCACACTTGTAGGATAATTTACTTCTATTTCGGATTATGAACCGCAGAACGTTATCTGTCGATGCCCTGTTCGGCCACTAGGGGGAGGTGGCGGCGGTTTTTGGCAAATATTACTAGTAAGGTTGTTTCTTCTGGTTAGTTTGCAAATCTGCTCCCACCACCTTCATCAATTAATTGTCATTAAATCTGTGTAAAAACAAAAAGCACGATCTTTGTTTAGGGTAAAATAATCAACCTGGTAAATATGATGATAATAGAGGGCGTAGATGTAGAGAGGGTAGAGCAGAACACATTTTTTAAAGTATCCAGAGGTTTTGCAGTAGATCCACTGGAGCGTAAATCACTGTTCATTCTTTATAACTCACTGGTGTCTTATTTCACTTTAAACAAGTTTATTACACAAAAATCAGTGTTTTACAGGAAAGAGCAATGAGAATAGTCGTTAAGTGGAACTCAGCGTTTCTACAATCAGGAACGTTAAAAGTTTATTGGATCTGAAAGAATTCCAAACTCTAAACAGCTTCACACCTTTTTTTTCACTTCTTCCTGCTGATTTTCCACAAACTAATGTTGTTTTCTTTTTTTGCATTACCGATTTAAATCTAAACGTCTCTCTTTTCCTTTCCTGATTTTTTTTAAAAATGTATATGTCGGATATAAAGTTTCACTTCCTTTTGTCGTCAGACCAACTGCATCGCAGCCGGAGGAAACCTGGCGTCCCTCCACGGCAGCTCCGACTCCGAGTTCATCGTTTATCTGGTCTACATGATGACGGGCGGCTACACCCCGGTCTGGCTGGGCGGCCACGACTCGGCCGCGGTGAGACTTTTATAAACAATCAAAGTGGTGGTGATGATTTATACTGGCTTTAAAAGTACTGCAGTCCTGCACCGCGGGCTTTAAAAGTACCGCAGGCTTTAAAAGTACTGCAGTCCTGCACCACGGGCTTTAAAAGTACTGCAGTCCTGCACCGCGGGCTTTAAAAGTACTGCAGTCCTGCACCGCGGGCTTTAAAAGTACCGCGGGCTTTAAAAGTACTGCAATCCTGCACTAGGGGCTTTAAAAGTACTGCAGTCCTGCACCACGGGCTTTAAAAGTACTGTGGGCTTTAAAAGTACCGCAGGCTTTAAAAGTACCGCAGTTCTGCACCAGGGGCTTTAAAAGTACTGCAGTCCTGCACCGCGGGCTTTAAAAGTACTGCAGTCCTGCACCAGGAGCTTTAAAAGTACTGCAGTCCTGCACCACGGGCTTTAAAAGTACCGTGGGCTTTAAAAGTACTGCAGTCCTGCATCAGGGGCTTTAAAAGTACTGCAGTCCTGCACCACGGGCTTTAAAAGTACCGCGGGCTTTAAAAGTACTGCAGTCCTGCATCAGGGGCTTTAAAAGTACTGCAGTCCTGCACCAGGAGCTTTAAACGTACTGCAGTCCTGCACCATGGGCTTTAAAAGTACTGCAGTCCTGCACTAGGAACTTTAAAAGTAACAGGAAAACTCTCCGTTAGTCAAAGGCAGTGTGGTTTTATACGCCAGAGGGAATCTCCTGGGGTGGATTTGACCCATCATGCATCTGGATTATTTCCTACCGCGGTGAAGCCGCCTGGTCGGCGTCGAGAGAAAACGTGAGAAGAGAGAAATGGTTGTCGTTTGTCCTCAGGAGGGGACGTGGCAGTGGACCGACGGCTCGTACTTCCAGTCCAGCGTGTGGAGCCTCGGCCAGCCCGACAACGTGAACGGAAGCCAGCACTGCATGCAGATGAACGAACTCGGTGAGGAGAACACGCTGTGGTACTGCGGCCGGTTCGGAGAACTGCTGAGTCGGCCAGAAAGAACCAAGGGGGCGGAGTTTAAACTTTGGGGTTTTTTCTCGTGGGAGTCCCGCTAAACGTTCCATCGTCCAGCAGTGAGCTCAGATTCACTATCTGCTGGTTTGTTTGGGGTTTTTTAGAGAGAGAGAAAAAAAAAAAACTCCTTCAAATTAAAAGTGTTTTCAAAGAGAGCCGTTAGACCGGCCGCTATGATTCTCTCCACTCCAGCTCACGCAATACACACCCATTATTATAAAGTCCAGGAACACCAGTGGTTTCACACTCTCGAGGCTCACAAGTTTAAAAGTGGCAGAAAAACGATGTTTTCTGCCTGCAGCAGTTCGGTGTCGTCACGTTACTACGTCTTTCTCTCCCCCCGCAGGACATTTCGCCGTGCACGACGTCTATTGTTTCCAGTACCTGTCCTCCGTCTGTACGAAGGACATGTGAAGACGCCGGCGGAGCGTCGACACCGTCCAGCCTCAGCGTCGACTCCACTGAAAGGTCCGCTGTCGGGATTTGGAATGTCAGTATAAATAATAAATATTTACTCTGCATCAAACTGTTTTGGAGTGCTTTGTGTCGTCTTCTCGTCCCCAAAAATCGGGTTTGGTTCAGGTCGACGGTCGATCAACACTGTGTTCAGAAAGAATGTTGTCATATAGACTAAAAAACAACATAGAAAAAAAAAAACAGCTTTGCGTTGCACAACATGATCAAAACCAGTGAGACGTCTCGACCACAGTAACTAATTTAATTTAATTTAATTTAATTTAATTTAATTTAATTTAATTTAATTTAATTTAATTTAATTTAATTTAATTTAATTTAATTTAATTTAATTTAATTTAATTTAATTTAATTTAATTTAATTTAATTTAATTTAATTTAATTTAATTTAATTTAATTTAATTTAATTTAATTTAAGGTGACATGACGTTACCTCCGTTGGCCACCAGGTGTCAGTACAAATCTGAGCGCTTTGCTCTTATCCTCCATCAAGCCGCGAGAAGAAGACGAAGAAGAAGCGCTCCGGAGGCGGCGTTGACGTGTTTCAGCTCCGAAATATCACATTTTTCTGCCGTGAAGATGAGTTCCGTCCAGGCGTTCAGGGACTTTATCACCCAGAGGTTAACCGCCGCCGCGGTGGAGATCTTCTCGGTGTTTGAACGAACCGTCGTCCAGTACGAGGAGGAGCTCGACCGGCAGCGGAGGCTGCTGGAGATCACCTGGAAGCCCGAACTAAAACTACACAGAATCGGTAGGTTGAAGTGTTCAAACAGTTTGGACCAGCCGGTGGACGAGTCTTTTCCCGCAGGGACACAAAACGCGCTGATTTGGGGTGTTTATCGTCTGGAAACGTCACTGAGCGGGCAGCCCTGCTATCGATCTCCTGGTGTCCGTGTTATCTGATGCTACCGGAAGTTGGTGTTGCTGCGTACAGATATGAAAACAATTGTGTTTTGTGTGTGTGTTTTTTTTTAAAGAAACCTCGTTGGTTGTTTTTTTTTTTTTTAAGCACATTCTGAATGTATCAAGGAGGAAATAGTAATAAAAACATGACATTGGTGTTTCTAAACATGGAGCTCGACCTTAAACAGAAAGTTCATCCGACACTGTTGACATGAAATGACCTCGTCCTCAAATCGTGTCTGTTTTCAAACTGGCTTCCTTTTAAACATCACTGACCGTCAGGAATCTGCACGACCAACCGGTTGGGACCAGGCCGAGAGATGAACGGCACCTTTACTGTGACACAAGGAGACGGCTATAAGTTGCCATAGCAACAGTAAACATTCAATATTGGTGCCATGGAAACGGGAAGACGATGTAGTTTTCCAATAATCTGTAGTACTTCCGTTTACTGTTAATGACGACTGTCTGGTTCTACACACGCAGCCACGACTCCCAGTCCTTGTTCTCCTGGGACTTTTATTTTGACAGTCACCGTGAAAACAATGTCCGGCAGAATGTCTGTGTTCGCCTGTTGTTGATGTTCAGAGCTGATTGTCCCCGCTTCACGTGTGTGGATTCGTCACTCAGACAGACAACAGCACCCTCTAGTGGACCGGGTTCACCGGTGAATCTCACCTGCGTGTTTTTGGAATCACTTCCTCTCCAAGTTCGAGTTTTGATTCGCTTCATAGTTGAAATGAACTTTTTTTTTCTCCTCGTGTTTGTATTTGAACAGGAAGTCCAAAACGACGACGGGATGAGACGCAACTGTGGCTCCAGGATGGAGACTCCGGTCCAGACGAGGAGGAGGAGGAGGAAGAGGAGGAGCAGCTGTGCCTGGTCAAAGAGGAAGAGGAGGAAGAGGAGGAGCAGGAGGGCGACGAAGACACTGGGCAGCTGGAAATGAGTCCAGTGGGTCACCAGTGGATCAAAGAGGAGCCCGAGGCGCCGGAGGTCACCGTCCACCTGGAGGACGAGCAGCCGCTCCTCCAGCCGGATCCTCACCTGCGAACCTTCAGCCGCGAGCAGAGTTTCCTCCTCCCGGCGGACGACAAGTCGTACCTGTGTGACATGTGCGGCAAGAGCTTCCGCCAGCAGGGCAGCTTGCTGCTGCACATGAGAACTCACACGGGTGAGAAGCCGTACTCGTGCGAGGCGTGCGGGAAGACCTTCAGCCAGCCCAGCCACCTGTTGGTGCACAAGAGGACTCACACGGGTGAGAAGCCGCACCGCTGCGTCACGTGCGGGAAGCACTTCAGCCAGCAGGGCACCCTGATGCACCACATGAAAACCCACTCGGGTGAGAAGCCGTACTCCTGTGAAACCTGCGGGAAGAGCTTCAGAAAGCAGGGCAACCTTTTGTGCCACGTGCGGACCCACACGGGTGAGAAGCCGCACGCCTGTGCGATATGTGGGAAATGCTTCAGCGACAAAGGCAATCTGCTGCGTCACAAGAGGATTCACACGGGTGAGAAGCCGTACTCCTGTTTGACGTGTGGCAAGACTTTCCGCCAGCAGGGCTCCCTGTCGTGCCACATGAGAACCCACACGGGTGAGAAGCCGCATTCGTGCGTGATATGCGGGAAGAGCTTCAGCATGCAGAGCTCCTTCCTGTTCCACATGAGGACTCACACAGGTGAGAAGCCGCATTCCTGTGAAGTCTGTGGGAAAAGTTTCACCAAGCAGAGCTACCTCTTGTGCCACATGAGGACTCACACGGGTGAGAAGCCGCATTCTTGCGAGACGTGCGGCAGGAGCTTCAGCGACAAGGGGAATCTGCTGCGCCACATGAGGATCCACACGGGTGAGAAGCCGTACCCCTGCGACATGTGCGGGAAGAGCTTCCGCCAGCAGAGCTCCCTGTCCTGCCACGTGAGGACGCACACGGGTGAGAAGCCGTACGCCTGCAACACGTGCGGGAAGACCTTCAGCCAGTACGGGAACCTCTTCGTTCACAGGAAGAAACACGTGAAGTTGGAGTCCTGAGCCTCCAGACGCTGTGGCGGCGGGCGGCGCACGCCATTTTACGTTTTTAATTCCCGCGCAATCGCAGCGACTCGCGTGCAAAGTTGGCGAAATTCCAAGTCGCGCTCAAAGTCGATCAGACTCGTGTCGTTCTGTGTCGCGAGCTGGGAACTTCTAAGATTATTAAAATGGCGGCGTGTCGGCGGACCGGAAGGAAGGAAGAAGAAAAAAATCAGTCACTATCAGAAAACAATCAGCTTGACTATTATTATTATTATTTTCCCATCTCAGCCATTAAAGCTACATAGTTCATGATACCGTGTTTGGCTTGAGTGTGCCTTTACAGTTAATCTGTGCGTGTGTGTGCGTGTGTGTGTGTGTGTGCTTATTGTGATTATACACGGGAGACGTAGACCAGAGTGTAACGCTCCATCACGACCTGCTCGTATAACAAAGTTTCCGTTTATATAGCCTGTGGCTTTTTGTATAAAAAAATAAAAATAAATAAAGCCCTTATTAACGACCACGCCTGTATTTTGACTGCAGTTTGTCAAGTTGATTTCTCTTTCTTGTCGAAGGATCCAGCAGAAACGAGTCGAATCTGCCTTCTGAATCGATGACGTGTGATTCACTCGCCCGCCGCCAGGGGGCGATAAACGGTGTTCGTCGAACCGGAAGTCGAAGCGTGTCGGCGGCGGAGTTTCCGGTGTAAACCATGTCCTCTCCTGCAGAAACGATGAGCTCAGTCCAGTCTTTCAGGGACTTTATCACCCAGAGACTGACCGCCGCCGCGGTGGAGATCTTCTCCATGTTCGAACAAACCGTCGTCCGGTACGAGGAGGAGCTCGAGCGGCAGCGGAGGTCGCTGGAGGGCGGCTGGAAACCGAGGATAAAGTTGCACAGAATCGGTAGGTTCAAGTGTTAAACTCTCGGATACTAAAAAAAAAAAAAAAAGATTAAGCTGATCTATTATGAACGTTTTTTTTTTTTTACGGAAAACTGTTGTATTATTATTATTATTGAAACTTGATGTCATAGCGGAAATCAGTGTTTCGGATCGACTCGTGTCCGTGTTAATTGGTGGCCTCGTGACGTCAGCGGAATCCTGTCACTGCGTTAGAAAGCGGGTGAATATTCGATGTGGCGAAGTGTTAAATATTAAAAATTGGAAACGGATATAGCCCCATAAGAATTCTAATATAAGAATTATTATTATAAGCAGGATTAGCTGCAGACTTGATGGAGACATTAGGCTCAGTTCATGAACTTCCACTTCTACAGTCAGAAATCTAATATAGAGAGAGATACAGAATGTTGGTGGTATGTAATGTTGACTTATAACTGCATTGAGGGTAAAAACAGAAGAGAAGCAGTTTATTTTTTTATTTTTACTTATTCTATTTTTTGTGCTCTTTTTGCTCTTGTTTAGATGTTTACATATTTTAATTCTTTAATTTTTATCATTTCTGCACCTTTTTACCTTGAGCTGTTGTAAGTTTGTGTTTCCCCCTGCGGAGGAATAAAGTTCTAAAGTTCAAAGTTAAACCTACAGCAACAGCTAATCTTGACTGAGCAACTTTAATTCTTTATTTATTTATTCTTTCTTGACTGCAGAAAATGCAGATCAGCCTGTGTGGGAGGAGAACGAGCGGTGGGAGCAGGAGAGGGTCTCCAGTCCAGACCTGGACGAACCTCTACACATCAAAGAGGAGGAGGAGGAAGAAGAGGAAGAGGAGGATGACAAGGAGGACGACGACGACGCAGAACCGGGGCGGAGTGAAGCCGTGAGTCTGGACCCGGCGCCGCCGCGGGTCAAAGACGAAGCGGCGAAGCCCGCGGGGGCTCCGGTCACGCCGGACGAGTCGGGCGGCGGCACGAGGGACGAGGAGCCGCTTCTTAAGTACAACACTCTGAGGTTCATGAGGAGCTTCCGTGACGAGCGGCGGGCCCGGAGCGACCCGGACAGGGAGTCAAATTCCTTCGCGGCTGAAGAGCCGCACCACAGGCGTCGCGCCGCCGCCGCCGCCGCGTCCGACGACGGCCGCCACGTCGACGTCAACGACGACGACCCCGCGGCGTTCGTCCTCGGAGACGAGTGCAAGCTAGCCGCCCACCAGACGCGCGCGGCGGGCGAGAGGCAGTTCCTGTGCAAGCTGTGTGGGAAGGCCTTCCGGCTGCCCAGGTCCCTGTGCCTGCACATGAGGACCCACACGGGTGAGAAGCCGCACTCCTGCGAGATCTGCGGCAAGCGTTTCCGCCAGCCCAGCCACCTGCTGGTGCACAAGCGGATCCACACGGGTGAGAAGCCGTACTCCTGCGAGACGTGCGGGCAGACCTTCCGGCAGTACGGGAACCTGTTCACGCACAGCAAGAGACACAAGAGCGCAAAGTCCTGAGACCCAAAGGGACGAAGACCTCGTCTGGGAAACCAGTCGGCAGATTTTATTTATTACTTTTTGGGGTGAAGAAGAAAAAACAACAAGACAGGATTCTGTTCCGTGTGGAACTCCCGACATGCAGCTCTGGGATCGTCTTTCTGTTCTCCAGCAGGCTACAGCACGTTTGTGTTTCTCCCCAGAAGGTAAAGTTCTCTGCCGGTTTGAGGTTTAGAAACAATCCAGAGGAATTATTACCGTATTTTCCACACTATAAGGCACACCGGATTATAAGGCACATGGAATAGACCAGTGGTCGGCAACCTTTATAGCTCAAAGCCATTAGGTTACATTTTCCACTGATTCTAACACCCAGAGAGGTACACGCTTTATTTTGATAGTCCTACCTGCAGCCTATGCCAGGAGGACACTACACACAAAACCTTCTTCACTGCTGGTTGACAACTTACAACTAATAAACTAAACTACATGAACTAAGCAACAAAAACACAACACAATTATTACCGACACCACAAACCAAATAGAACCCCCAATAATTGCATTTAAAACACCACAAACAGAAACTCCCATAATGCATTGCAGCTATCGGCTCCTTTATGCATTTGCACAGAGGTGGTCGCTGCAAGGCATGATGGGAATTCATGTTTTGTGTTGTTGGAGGTTATTGTGGGTTGTTGTTGGGCTTGGTGTTGTGTTGATTGTGTTTATGTGTTTTTGTTCCCCAGTTTAGGGAGTAATTATTTCATCTAGTTTATTTTGGTTTGTTAGAATGTTGGTGTGCAACCATGAGTGATGAAGGTGTTGTGTGGAGTGTCGTCCGCTCTGAAGATCCGGTTGCGAAGTTAGAGTTGTCAAAATAAAAGCCTCTGGTTGTTCAGCTGGCAAGTAGCAGTCTCGAGTAGAGCAGTTCTTCCATATATAAGGTGCACCGGGTTATAAGGAGCACTGGCAGCTTTTGAGAAAATTTGAGGTGTTTAGGTGCCTTATAGTCTGGAAAATACGGTAATTATTTTTTCTGCTTTCTAATCAGTCTGAAGTTGGAAACTGAGGAAGTTCCAGTGAGAACGCAGCGAGCCGAGCAGAACGTCTTCGAATCAGTTGAGTCGCGGTTTCGTCCGACGTTCATCAGAAGTCCTGGGTTTTTTTGTTTTGTTTTTGTTTTTATTTCTCGTCAACGACGACCTCGAACTTCTGCCTTTGACGTTTTGTTCAGACGGATGATTTCAGCTCGGGATGTTCCATCGACTGTCACTTTACATTGCTCACGCCGTGGAAAGTTTCCGCTTCCTGACAAAATGTGTTCCGTCGGTGTGGTTCAATGACAAAAGTGTGGATTCAGAGTCGGAATTGATTTGCTGGAGAATAAAGGAGAAGTGAAGAACCTGCAGTGTTTCCTCAGTCGTCTCTGATCGTCCGGCTTCAGCACCTTCAAGGTTTTCTACTATGGAAGTTGTCACTTTTGTTTTATTCTAATCCCCCAAATCCTGGTTAAAAAGTCTACATTTAAAGGCTGAAACAGTACAAATGTTTAAGTATGATATAAATTAAATCTTAACAAAAGAACGACACACAAACTGTCACTGTGTCTTTTGTAAATAATTCTTTTTAAGGTTGTGTGACACGGTTTTATTGTTCGTGTGGATAAGAGTTCATTTAGAAAGCCACAGATTCACCTCGGTCACTTCAGGAGTCTTTTTTACAGAGAAAAACCAAAAACTCAGGCGGAGGAAAGGAACAAATCCGTGTTTTCGTTTGCTGCCTCTTGACCAGGTCGTCAGTATAAACGACGACTGGTTCTTAACCGAGCTGCCTGGTGAAATAAAATCAATGTTCACTTTGCCTCTGGTCGAATTTGATCGTTAATCGGTGACTTTTTGGCGAAATAATGGTGAAAAAAGGTGCAAGTTGTTATTTGCATGTAGTTACCGGTCGGTTCCGGCAGGTGGCGCATCAAACCTCACGAGCCTCCAGCGAACCGAGCGAAGAAGAAGAAGGTTTGTTTTTTTTTCTTCCTGTTGTTGTGGACGATCGGACTGTTTTGTGTCTTTGTCGTTTTCCTGATATAAAAACATGTCGTCCGCTGCGGAAGAGACGAGTCCGGCTCAGACTTTAAAAGACTTTATCGCCCAGAGACTGACCGCCGCCGCGGCGGAAATCTTCTCCGTGTTCGAACAGACTGTCGTCCGGTACGAGGAGGAGCTCGACCGGCAGCGCGCGTTACTGGCACTCGGCTGGAAACCCGAAATAAAGTTGCACCGAATCGGTAGGTTTTGACGGAAACACTCCGGCGGAACCGACACGTTCATGTGGCGCGTGACGAGACTCGGCAGTCTTTTTTTTACCTGTAAATCCGCCCAGAGCAGTGGGCGGGTGTTTCGGACCGACTGGCGTCCGTGTTGACTGCTGTCACCGGAAGTCCTCGCTGCGGACGTTGAAAAAGGTCGCCTGGTGGGCAGGTGACGAACCCGACAAGAATAAAACAGTTTGTGGAGTTTTATTTGAGGGATTGTCGCGTGATTACAGATTAATTCCAAACACTTCAGATGGTTTTTACTTCATCATCTTATTTTACTGCTAATCCTCACATTTGAACTCCAAACTCAGGCTCTTTTGTGGACCTTTTTGAAAACGCTCAGGTTCCGTGTGCGTTTTGACGGAACACGCACACTTCGTGAGATAGCGGAGCAGGAAAGGCTCACATCATAACTGTTTCTACTCTTTTTACTTTAATTTCCAGACTATTGCACCTGAATAGAAGCCGGACCCTCCAAATTAAAACAAACAAAAAAACGTGTGCATGTATCGGCTGCACTTGTCTATAAGCTGCAGGCGTCTTACGTTTTAACAGCATGAATTTCACTGTGGGGATTGTGGGACTTTTTGAGAGAGAGTTCGGTGTTACGTGATGCACCTGAACGCGTCACGTAACTCCCAAGTCCAGAAATGAGTGCGACTGATTAATTCAGAATCGAACGAGCTTCTTCTTCTTCGTCTGTGAGACTTTTGAACCTGATGAACAGGAAGTCAAACTGAACTGTTGTGTCTTCGTCCCTCCAGAAACGCCACGGCAGCGCGTCGTTGACAGGAAGTCCGGCTGGGTCCAGGAGGAGGCGGAGCCTCCGCAGATCAAAGAGGAGGAGGAGGAGGAGGAGGAGGTGGGGCTTCTGAGGGTCAAAGAGGAGTGCGAGGCTCCGGAGGTCACGGTCCGTCTGGAGGAGCTCGTCTCCGCCTCCTTCGCCGCCGCGCCGCCGCCGTACCAGGACGACTGTACGGACTCTGGATCGGACGGGAGTCGTACGCCAAACGACGGCGTGGACAAATGTCCCGAGTCGGGACTCCGGCGCGGCGTCGACGCCGAGGAGACGTGTTCGACGTTCGGCGGCGGCGGGAACGACTCGCGGTTTCTGTCTCGGCTGGAGACACACGCGGGTGAGAAGCCTTTTCTCTGCAAGACGTGTGGGAAGGGCTTCGGTCAACGGAGGGCTTTGCTGATCCACCTCCGGTCCCACACGGGTGAGAAGCCGCACCACTGCGTGACGTGCGGGAAGAGCTTCCGCCAGCCCGGCCACCTGATGGTCCACAAGAGGACCCACACGGGTGAGAAGCCGCACTCCTGCGCGCTCTGTGGGAAGCGCTTCGGTCAGCACGGCTCCCTGTGGAACCACATGAAAATCCACTCGGGTGAGAAGCCGTTCCCCTGTGAAGTCTGCGGGAAGCGCTTCATCAAGCAGTGCAACCTTCTGTACCACAGGCGAATTCACACGGGTGAGAAGCCGTACCGCTGCGGCACATGCGGGAAGACCTTCAGTGACAAGAGCAACCTGTCCGGCCACATGAAGACCCACAGAGACCAGAAGGAACATTCCTGCGTCACCTGTGGGAAAGGTTTCCACGGACACAGCAAGTTGGTGCGCCACATGAGGACTCACACGGGTGAGAAGCCGCACTCCTGCGAGATCTGCGGGAAGGGTTTCAGTCAGCAGAGCTACCTCTTGTGCCACATGAGGACTCACACGGGTGAGAAGCCCCACGCGTGCGCGATATGCGGCAGGGGCTTCAGCGACAAGGGCAACATGCTGCGCCACGTGCGGATCCACACGGGTGAGAAGCCGTACGCGTGCGCCACGTGCGGGAAGAGTTTCCGTCAGCAGAGCTCCCTGTCGTGCCACGTCAGGACGCACACGGGTGAGAAGCCGTACTTCTGCAAGACGTGCGGGAAGACCTTCAGCCAGTACGGCCACCTGTTCGTTCACACGAAGAAACACGCGTGTGAGAATCCGCTAGGCGTCCGGCAAGTGCAGCTCGTGGAAACGAGCGATTGATTCCATTGAAAGTGGGACTTGGATGTTTTCCGTCTGTGTCACTTTTAAGACTCCGTCGCCGTGGAAACGCAGATTTTCTGAGTCGCTCTCTAATTTTAATTTGTTTTTGCTCAGAAGTGTGAAAGACCCGTCTATAATGTGACACGAATAAACTCTTAGCAAAGTTTGTGTTTGTATTTTTATTTTCTCCGATGGTGCAGGTTTGAGGAAAAAACACGTTCAACTTTTTTTTTACTTATTTAAATTTCGTGAGTTCTGTGTCTGTAAAATATTAAATATTCATCAGTTTATACACTATTTTCTTCATTTAAAGGTGGAATGTATTTACTCACGATGATTTTGCAAATATTTGATCTTTTCTTTGTGATAAGATTCAGTATTTGTTTTAGTTTTCTTTGTTCAGCCAACATTTATTTGTTATTTAACTAAATTTAACTAAAAAAGATTATTTGAATCACGAAAATAAAAACTGCAAATGTTTTCATTTGGACTTTTTTTTGTTTGTTAATCTAATTTTCAGGTAAAAAAAATCCCATTGTCAGATCGTTTTACTTCATTTCTCACGATCATAACTTCCAACTTTTTCATGGGGAGAATTTAAATTAAATTCTTTAAAAAAAATTAAATATAAATTATAACCCCGACTTTTCTCTCAGATGCAGAAATTATTTGAGGGTTTTGACTCAGAATTCTGACTTTTTTCAGATTTAAAAAAAATCATTTTTATTTTTTTTACTAGAATTCTTACTTTTCTCTCCGAATTCTGACTTTTTCTGAAAATCTTGATATTAAATTCAGAATCAAATATATATTTATTTACTTTTTTGGTTCTGGTCATCCTTTTATATATATATATATATTATTTGTTATTTTTTTTTTTTAATAAATGACTTTTTTCATGGTCTCCTTAGTAACGTTCTCTCGTGGGAATAAAAGGTAGTTGAAAATGAATTTTTCTGAAAATCTTGATATTGAATTCAGATTCAAATGTATATTTATTTACTTTTTTGATTCTGGTCATCCTTATATATATATATATATATTTATTTTAATTTATTTAATAAATGACTTTTTCATGGTCTCTTAGTGACGTTCTCTACCTAAAAGGTAGTTGAACGTAAAGTGAGGAAGAGGAGGAGGAAGGGGAGGAGCTGCAGCTCACAGCTGAAGTCGTTTCTCTTAAACGAGCCGTGACGTCATCACAGTTTTGGGAGCTCGAGGGTTCGAGCGGTCCTCAGCCCCTCTCTCTCTCTCTCTCTCTCTCTCTCTCCTCCTGCAGCCGCAATGAGCTCCACTCAGGTTTTACGGGACTTCATCAACAGGAGACTCACCTGTGCCGCGGTGCAAATCTCCAGCCTGTTCGAAAGCACGGTGGGCCTGCTGGAGGCGCAGCTGGAGCGTCAGCGCAGACTCCTGGAGGCGGCGACGCGGCGGAGCGCAGGTTTGACCGACTGAAGCGACTCGGGATTGAAAGGCTGGGATTTTACGATTGCTGACAGGAAAATCCAGGTTCATTATGTGAGGGACCAAAAGGTGAAGAATAACAAGCCGATGTGTTTTTAATCTGGAGACTGTCGCCCCGCTTTTCTCAGAATTCCAGAATTGCAGAGGGTATAAATAAAGACAAGATGATTAACATGAATTCAGAGTTCAGAAGGTTCGATTTGCTTAAATTCATAGATTCTGTAAAGAAAATAGTGTTTTCAGAAAATAGCCTATTTAGCTTTAAGCTTCTTGTGTAATTCTGTATTAAAGAAACGGTTTTATCTCAATGATAAACACTGTTTTAGTGGTTATTTTAAATTCCTCTGTTATATTTAGTTATAATTCTGAACAACAATATTCACTGGATGTCCTGCTCTGAAACGAACCGTACCGTTCTGGACCGTACTGTTCTGGACCATACAGTTCTGTTCTGAACCGTACCGTTCTGGACCGTACCGTTCTGGACCATACAGTTCTGTTCTGAACCGTACCGTTCTGCACCGTTCTGCACCGCACCGCACCGTTCTGCACCGTACCGTTCTGAACCATACAGTTCTGTTCTGAACCGTACCGTTCTGCACCGTTCTGCACCGCACCGCACCGTTCTGCACCGTACCGTTCTGAACCATACAGTTCTGTTCTGAACCGTACCGTTCTGGACCGTACCGTTCTGGACCATACAGTTCTGTTCTGAACCGTACCGTTCTGGACCATACAGTTCTGTTCTGAACCGTACCGTTCTGGACCGTACCGTTCTGCACCGCACCGCACCGTTCTGCACCGTACCGTTCTGGACCATACAGTTCTGTTCTGAACCGCACCGTTCTGGACCGTACCGTTCAGGACCGTACCGCTCTGGACCGTACCGTTCTGTTCTGAACCGTACCGTTCAGGACCGTACCGTTCTGCGCCATTCTGGATCGTACCGTACTGGGCCGTACCGTTCTGCGCCGTACCGTTCTGGACCGTACTGTACCGTACCATTCTGGACCGTACGGTTCTGCACCGTACCGTTCTACGCGGTGGAAACAAGGCTAATGATAACGTCTCAGTTGCACATCTTATAGACTCTATTTGCTCACGTACCTTGTTCCATCATTCCGTTTCACTTCTTGCCAGACTTGCAGGACCAGGAGGTCCAGGACCAGGAGGTCCAGGACGAGGACGCGACTTCCAGTCCGCTGCAGGTGATCCCAGAACCTTCGCTGGACGAGGACGAGGACGAGGAGGAGGATGAAGAGCAGCTGGACGAGGACAGTGACGACTACATCGATGAAGAGACTGAACCTGAAGCTCCCGGCCAGCAGCTTCCGTCTCGCAACTTCGCCAAGATGTTCATCAACGCCCAGCTGATCGCCGCCGCCGTGGACATTTTCATGGCCGCCGAGGACGTGGTCCTCCAGAACCAGAAGGACATGGACAGTCGGTGTCGACTGCTGGGAACCAGGCCGCACAGACACGGCACGTAGACCTTCAGGGGACCGCCTCGAGGCCGACGCTTTCCAAAGATCCTCCTGTTGATCTGTGTGTCTTCTTCCTTCCAGACGTCCAGCCGCAGGTCCTGCGGCTCCAGAGGACGGGACCGGAACTCCGTCCCCGCAAAGAAGACCAGGAGGTCCCGGAGGTCCCTGGCAGCAAAGAGGAACGGGAACACGAGGCCGGCGGCGTGGCGGACGGCCGGGATCGGGAACCGGGACGCCACGGAGACCCGGGTCCCAGCGGGAGACACGGAGGCCCGGGTCCAAGTGGGACATACGGAGGCCCGGGACGCCACGGAGACCCGGGTCCCAGCGGGACACAGGGAGGCCCGGGTCCCAGCGGGACACAGGGAGGCCCGGGTCCAAGTGGGACATACGGAGGCCAGGGTCCAAGTGGGACATATGGAGGCCCGGGACGCCACGGAGACCCAGGTCCCAGCAGGAGACACGGAGACCCGGGTCCCAGCGGGAGACACGGAGACCCAGGTCCCAGCGGGAGACACGGAGGCCCGGGACGCCACGGAGACCCGGGTCCCAGCGGGACACACGGAGGCCCAGGTCCAAGTGGGACATACGGAGGCCCGGGACGCCACGGAGACCCGGGTCCCAGTAGGAGACACGGAGACCCAGGTCCCAGCGGGACACACGGAGGCCCAGGTCCAAGTGGGACATACGGAGGCCCGGGACGCCACGGAGACCCGGGTCCCAGTAGGAGACACGGAGACCCAGGTCCCAGCGGGAGACACAGAGACGCGGGACGCCACGGAGACCCGGGTCCAAGCGGGACACACGGAGGCCCGGGACGCCACGGAGACCCGGGTCCCAGCAGGAGACACGGAGCCGAGGCAGGACCGGAGGCGTCGCAGTGACGACGTGTCGATCCGTTATTAACAGTCTTTAAAAGCCCCAAACAGCACAGAACCTGATCCTCACAGGTGAGAAGCCACGGTTTTCTCCAACGTGCAAGAAACGATTCTTTTTTTAATTTTTTTTACTTTTAACTCTTCTAAAACATCCACAGTCTCGTTTTCACAAAACAACAAACCACGGGGGGAGAAAGACGCTCGTCTTCTTTGATTCACGGTAGAAGTTTGAATCACCGGTACAAAGTAGGAATCTTGACACTGTTATTGATTAAAATCGGCTAAAAAAACACTTAAAACACACATTTTGTTGAATATTTTCAAACACATTGAATTATGTTGCACATTTACTGTTTTACGTTTTTATTTTATTGGATGTTTTTGGGGGGAAACAAACCAAACCAGACTGAACTTCACCAAACTCCTGTCATGATTTGAGTTCCGTACTGTTTTTAAACTTGGATTATTTACATCGTGGAAATAAAAGTTTGTCGAATTCGCTGTGGTGATTGTTTTCCTTGAGGTTGATGGCGACGAGACGCTTCAGAGCCTTGATGGAACCCAGGAGGCGGTGTTTAGATTGTCAAAATAAAATGGTTCCTTGAATTAAAAAAAAAAAAGTGAGACCTATTGAGCTTTAACTCTCTGGGGCCTGAAGCGTTTTGTCCCGTTTTTCACTACAATTGATTTTTCCTTTATATCTCAGATATAAAATCCTTAAACTGCCTTTTTGGTGTCATTTTGTTCAGGACGACCTCCATAAATGCATTTCTGAAGTATTTTCTTCAGTTTGGCATACTTTATTAACACAGTGGATCTAAAAACACCATAAAACTACAAATTCGGGTGGTAAAAACAGATTTATTGACTATAAAATTCACAGACATGGTTAAGCACATTGTCTGTCCTCTTTTATTCTGGTTCTGCAGGTTTCTTCCTGTTAGAGGGAGTTTCTCTGGTATAAAAGCGCCTCGAAGGGATTGTTATATGTGGTGCTGCATAAATAAACCTGAATCTATATATTAATTTAAAGTTAAACCCTGTGCAGAGTCGATTTGTTTAGTTTTTCAAGCCACTGGAGCGGATTTCGACACGATGTAATGCGCGCCTGCTCCTGCAGATGGCGGTGTGGCGCTGTGGCGGGCTGCGAGTCTCCGACTTGGCGGAGAGACGAAGAAGAAGAATTGGACGTAGTAGAAGAAGAAGGAGGAGGAGGAACCGAAGCGGCAGCGGCTGCGATCAACAATCACAACATTTCAGCGCTAAAGCGGCACAAACGATGAGTTCCGTCCGGCGTTTCAGAGACTTTATCACCCAGAGACTGACCGCCGCCGCGGTGGAGATCTTCTCCGTGTTCGAGCGAACCGTCGTCCAGTACGAGGAGGAGCTCGACCGCAGCGGAGGCTGCTGGAGATCACCTGGACACCTGGAGGGAAGCCCGCACGAGCAGGTATGTGACGTCACAAGTTGATGAAAACGTCAAAACTGTTCATCAGGAAGCTGCTGTTTTTTTTTTCTCTCCGGGCTCCAACAACACGCCTGATTGTTGCTCGTTAAATATCAACGATCTGCCCTTTTATTGAGTTTAAAAAGTGCTTAATAGTCACAGAACAAGTGTTTTGCACGGTTACCCTCACAGCCAGAGGGTCCCCGGTTCGAGTCCAGGCTCGGGAACTGTTCCTGGCTCTTCTCTCTGGATCTTTGCCTGACGTTAATCTGAATGACGTGACTTCCTGAGAAATTAACTCAAAGTTTTCAGTAATTAATCGCCATTCATCTCACAAGCTTGTTTTAGATATGGAATTAATGTCGACTCAACAAAGTGTATTTGAAGTCAAAGAGCAGTTGTAGCAGTCTAGCAGCGAAGAGTGAAACTGTTCCTCTTCAAGTTGAGCGAGAAGGAAGAAGAAAACCCACCTGAGATCCATTAAGAGAGGAAATATACGTGAACCCAGACGACAGAGAGCAGCTCCACACTTAAAGAGCTCTAGAAACAGTCGTCAACTTCAAATCCATTAACATGAATAGAAACACGCTGGAATTAAATTAATTTAGCTGCAAGGTTCAAGCTTTTCCCTCCTGGTCTGTCACCATGGCGACGTGCTGCTTTACTATAGCGGTGTTTTTCAACCACTGGTGTTTCCTCCAGATCGTCAGGTGAGCCGTGGGAAATGATCACATTTCACATTTTTTTCTAAAAAAAACCATTTGCTCTCACAGTGACAGTGTGTTGCAGAGTAATCCTGTATAAATACTCTTCACCACTAGAGGGCAGCACAGAACTTTGCCGTGTGAAATGTAAAGTGACAGACGTCAGTGTGGTTCATCTCCACCTCCTGCTACCATCTTGTATCAAAGTACTGTGTCAGTGACAGTGATGGAGAAGTTTTTGAAAACCAGGATCTCAGCTCTTCATCCATCAGGTCCAGGTTTCACACTGAGGGAGGCACTATTAAAAAAAGTCCTTGCTTTCTGGATTTACTGGATTCCTGTTGATAAAACTTTGATGAGAAAGACTTTATATTGTTAATAGAGGCTGCAGAGTGTCACATTTTAACATTTTCAGGTGGTGGTGGTGTGAAAAAAGTGTGTCTTGGCTCAAAAAAGGTTGAAAAACACTGACCTATAGAATAGAATAGATTAGCTTTCCCGCTGTGATCCTTCATTTAACAACAAGTCAGGAGGCAATAGAACAGAAGAACCTCACTCGTGGATTTGAACCCTCCACCTTCTCGCTGCCCCGCCGTTTCACATTCACACGTTTAGAAAACGAATGTCCGTTTACATGGAAACGTCGCAAACGATGCAGTAAGTCTGTTGGTCCACTAGTGGGTGCTGCGGTGAGACGATTCTCCTCCTTCCTGGAGTGAAGTCGTTGCTTCACAGGTGAGAATATCTTCACCGGTTTGGGAGATTTAAAATTAGATCAATTTAAAAGAGGCTCTTCATGAAGATAAGAGTTAGATTAAGGTTCTGGAGTCGAGGTACCGCACACGCCAGGCTAGTTTCTTCTTGATTTGACTCCCGAGAACAAGTTTACAAAAAAATCCAAAACACCTGTTACATATATTATTGACGACTGTATTATTATTGTTATTTTTCTTACACTGTCATGTATCTGATGTCTTGCTGTGGAGAAGGTTCTGTAACGGGAGTTCTCATGTTCATGTTTATTATTAAAAAATAAATACAAATAAAGTTCCAAAAAAAAAAAAAAGAGGCTCTTCATCTTGGTGAACTGTGTCGTTCCTTCCTTTTGCCGCCGTTGACCTTCCCTCTCTTTGCGGCTGCAGAGAAGCACGGCGGCGAGGAAGAGGAGGAGGAAGCAGAGCCTCTCCGGGTGAAAGAGGAAGAGGAGGAGGAGGAGGAGGAGGAGGAGGAGGCGCCTCAGATTAAAGAGGAAGAGGAGGAAGTGGCGTGTCGCCAACTCCCGGAGGGCGACGCCCCCCCTGACGAGACTCACCGAGGAGCCGAGCCATGGCTGGCGGCGGCGGCGGCGGCGAGCCGCCCCGCCCCGCCGGACCCGCCGGCCACAAGCGGAACAACAAAAAGAGGCGCGGCGGTTCCCGGCCGGCGAGAAACACGCAGCTGAAGGTCGGCGACGTGGGCGGCTCGCGGGACTGGTTCGACCGCGAGGCGCACAAGAAGAGCATCACCTGCGACATCTGCGGCAAGGGCTTCAAGTTCTCCTCCCAGGTGCAGCTGCACCGCAGGATCCACACGGGTGAGAAGCCGCACTCCTGCCAGGTGTGCGGCAAGCGCTTCGTTCAGAAGCAGCATCTGAAGAACCACACCAAGATCCACACGGGCGAGAAGCCGTACTCGTGCGACGTGTGCGGCAAGAGCTTCAGCGACCAGGGGAACTTCCTGGTGCACATGAGGACGCACACGGGTGAGAGGCCGTACTCCTGCCAGACCTGCGACAAGACCTTCACCAAGTCGTCCACGCTGAAGTGTCACGCCATCATACACACGGGTGAGAAGCCGTTCTCCTGCCCGGTCTGCGGGAAGCGCTTCATCCAGAAGCAGCACTTGAAGAAGCACTCCATCATCCACACGGGTGAGAGGCCTCACGTGTGCGTGGCGTGCGGCAGGAGCTTCACGCAGCAGGGCACGCTGGTGCGTCACATGAAGTCCCACGCGGCTGAGACACTCTCGTGTTGAACCTCCTGCTCGACGAGGTGTTTTAACTGTACAGGTAGAAGACTTTTAAAATTCACAAGTGTAATGAAGTTAAATCCACTTGATATTTAATTTCTGTATAAATAATCACTTTTTTTTTTTTCTCTGTAAAACAAAAAAAACAAAACCTCTAATTTCAGACCGGTTTGATTTTAGTCGTTCAACATTTGCAGCGGATGAAATAAAGCCTTTAACCTCCAGAAGCTTCGCCGTCGTGACTCTTGAACTGAGGCCTCGTTTCCACGGCAACATTTCAAGCTGGAGCGTTTTCAGAGAGTTGCTCCGGGCTTTTTTTTTTTTTTTTCAAAATGCGATGAGAACTTTTCACTGAAGTCGTCGCCGTGGAAACGGGGCCTGGGAGTGTTTCTGATCAGATCTGGAGATAAATGATAAATTAACTTCTCTTCATTTAACTAATTAAAGGGCTCATATTCTACAAAACACTTCCTGATGTCTCTCTGTGTCTCTCTCTCTCTCTCTCTCTCTCTCTCTCTCTCTCTCTCTCTCTCTCTCTCTCTCTCTCTCTCTCTCTCTCTCTCTCTCTCTCTCTCTCTCTCTCTCTCTCTCTCTCTCTCTCTCTCTCTCTCTCTCTCTCTCTCTCTCTCTCTCTCTCTCTCTCTCTCTCTCTCTCTCTCCAAAAACTGTGTTGCTCCGAGCAGCCAATCAGAAATCAAACCCTATATGATGTCATCGGGGGTTCAGCCAATCGCAATCAAGGTAGGCTCCCTCCCCCCAATTTGACTCCTCCCACAATCAGGCAGCTCTGCTCTGGCACATGGCGCCACGAGAGGAAGTACTTCCTCCATCTTCCCCTAGATGGGTGTGTGTGGGCGGAGCCAGTCCAGCTCACACAGACACAGCAGATTCTGAATGCAGAATGAATAAAGCATCTGTACGTGTGAGTATTGTTACTGTCCGGCAGTAAATGAAGCTCCATGGAAACATCTTGTGCACTGAAGAGACATTTTGCCAATAAATAACAGCAATAAAGAGTAAAAGTACACAGCGTGGCTGATTCTCGTGTTTCTCACTGCGTAACGTCGGATGTTTTCCTGTTTGATGTGCTGGAAGGAAAAGTCGTCTTGTGTGACGGAAAGGAGTAGAGGAGGCGGACGGACAGATTAAAAACTTTACTTTTAAGAGAAAGAAACCTGCAGAACCAGACTGAGACGGGGAGAGGCGGATGGAGGAAGGAGTGAAATCTTCAGCGAGCCAATCAGAGGCGCTGGAGAGCCACATGTGGCTGAGGAGCCACAGGACCAACGGCTCTACCTATTTTATTTTATTTTATTTCATTATATTCTATTATATAAAATTAGATTAGACTTTTTTTTTTTTTTTTTTTTTTTAAATATATTTTTTTTTTTTTTTATTTTATTTCATTTTTCTTTCTTCTCTCATCTATTATTATTGTCTACCTGTTTTACTTTATTTTTATTTTTTGTTTTATTTCATTTTTCTTTCTTCTCTCTGTTATTATTGTCTACCTGTTTTAATTTATTTTTATTGTATTTTTTTATTTTATTTCATTTTTCTTTCTTCTCTCATCTGTTGTTATTGTCTACCTTTTTACATTTATTTTTATTTTTCTTGATTTTTTAAATTATTTTATTTAATTTTTTCTTCTCTCATTTGTTATTATTGTCTACGTGTTTTAATTAATTTAATTTGTATTATTTTATTTCATTTTTCTTTCTTCTCTCATCTGTTATTATTGTCTACCTGTTTTAATTTATTTTTCGTACGATGACTCTACAATTGTAGAAAAAATAATTCCTTTAAAAAATTTAAAAAAAAAAACACACACCTGCAGTTCCGCCGAGTGCCCAGCAGGGGGCAGTGACGAGTCGACCGTGTCTGTGACGCTCCGCAAGGCTGAGAGCAGAAGAAGCTGCTGCTGTTCGGGTGTAAATAATCCAGACCGTCTCTGGTTCGTCTCGTTTCTCCTCCAGTCCAGCGGCAGATCGGGGGCTGCGGGGGGGAGGAGCAGGACCAGGAGGGGGCCTGGACCTGGACCTGGACCTGGACCCGGACCCGGACCCGGTCCACACACACACCTCCTCCCACCGTGTGTCACATTAATAACATTCCCCCGGCTGCATAGACGATGAGCTCGGTGGAGGATTTGAGAGACTTTATCACCCAGAGACTGACCGCCGCCGCCGTGGAGATCTTCTCCGTGTTCGAACAAACCGTCGTCCGGTACGAGGAGGAGCTCGAGCGGCAGCGGAGGTCGCTGGAGGTCACCTGGACACCCGGAGGGAAGTCCGCTGGAGCAGGTATGTGACGTCATGAACCTGACTGATGGAGGTTCTGGTGGATCCTGATGAAGTTAGTTTGATCCTGCAGAACTGAAGCTTCTGTTAACATCGTCATAATTCATGTGCTACCAAAGGCGCCAAGATCGCTATTCATTGATATTATTTTTAATTTATTATTATTATTATTATTTAATTATATATATATAAATAAAAACATTTCTCCTGCTGTATTTTTTATGAGTAACTCGTTGGGAGCACGGACATTAAAAGCACATTAACACGTGTGGAACATTCGGGAATACGTCGCTACAACTTTTTTTTAATTTTTTAAACAATTCTTCTCACTGATTCCCAAAAAAATCCCCCAAAATAGTTTTCAGTTTTCAGTGGTGAATATCAATTATTATTTTTTTGTTTCTTTCTTCTTCTTTTCTTCAGTTTGGCTTTATTTGAAAACCCCGTTAAGATTTTCATTCAAATCTTCACTTTGTACACGATAATAAGATAAATTGTGTCTTTCAGTACTACTATAGTACGTCTGTTTGAATTGTCTCTCATTGCAATTGTTATGCAAAAGATATGTTGATTTATACAATTTAAAAAAAGTAGCATAAAGTGTTGTTCGTCCAGGAATTTCCTCTGTGAAGAAGTGGAGTCGTGATATTTGTTCTGGACCCCCCACTGAGCTCCTGGTCCATGATGTTTGTCCTGGACCCCCCGCTGAGCTCCCGGTCCATGATGTTTGTCCCGGACCCTCTGTTCCTCCAGGAATCCCTCGGCACCATGTGTGCGACCAGGACAGCAGCCCCGGCCTGCAGATCAAAGAGGAGGAGGAGGAGGAGGAGGCGGAGCCTCCCCAGATCAAAGAGGAACCCGAGGAGCCCGACGTGGTGAAGCTGGAGCCCGACACCCTGATGGTGACCGTCACCGGCGGGGACAGCGACCACAGCGAGGCCGAGGCAGACGGCCGGCGGCTCCCCTCCCACGGCTCCGTCCGGAGGTTCATCAACCGGCAGCTCACCGCCGCCGCCGTGGAGATCTTCAGCCTGGTGGAGCAGACGGTGGAGCGGTGCGAGGAGGCGGACCGCGGCAGGCGGCGGGAGGCCGGCCGGACGCCCTCGGGAACAGGTACGTGAGACGGCGGCTGGGACATTAAACGGTAGAAAAGAGTACCGGAGTCCTGGCCGGGATTACCTCATGGTGTCGCGTTGTGCTTCCAGGAAGTCCGCCGCCGCCGCCGCCACCGTGTGGCGTGGAGACGAGCTCCGGGCCGGACGGGGACGAAATCCAGTCCTTCCAGATCAAAGAGGAGGACGTCTGCAGCAGCGAGGACGGCGAGCCGTTCGCCCCGAAGGAGGAGGCCGACGCCGTCCCGGTGACGCCCTCCGACGAGTCGCGGCGGGACGGCGAGCGGCTCGACTCCGGCGGCAGATGTGCCGACTCGGCGCCGAGTCGACCCGCGGCCGGCGACGAGCCGCTCTCCTTCGTCGTGGTCAGCACCTCCCCCGCCCCGGACGCACACGCCGACCCGGAGCAAAAGACCTTCAAATGCGAGACCTGCGGGAAGGCCTTCGGCCGCGTCCAGCAGCTGCGGAAGCACCGCCGGATCCACACGGGTGAGAAGCCGCACTGCTGTCCGACGTGCGGCAAGCGATTCATCCAGAAGCAGAACCTGAAGACGCACATGAAGACGCACACGGGTGAGAAGCCGTTCTCCTGCGAGGCGTGCGGGAAGAGCTTCAGTCAGAAAGGCCACCTGAAAAGTCACATGAACATTCACACGGGTGAGAAGCCGTATTTCTGCGAGACGTGCGGCAAGCACTTCAGGCATAAAATTTCTTTTTTGATCCACATGAGGAATCACACGGGTGAGAAGCCGTTCCTCTGCAACACCTGCGGGACGGCGTTCACCAACTCGGCGGCCCTGAAAAAACACACCATCATTCACACAGGTGAGAAGCTGTTCTCCTGCGAGATGTGCTCCAAAACGTTCCGGATCCACAGGAACCTGATGGTCCACATGAAGACTCACTCCGACGTGAAGTCGTTTTTCTGCGAGACGTGCGGCAAAGGCTTCAGCCGGCAGGGCAACCTGCTGGCCCACATGCGGACCCACACGGGTGAGAAGCCTCACCACTGTGAAATATGTGGGAAAACCTTCAGTCGACACAGCAACCTATCGGTGCACATGAGAACTCACACGGGTGCCAAGCCGCACGCGTGCGACACGTGTGGCAAGAGTTTTAGTCAGCAGAGCTCTTTGGCGGCCCACAAGCGAATCCACACGGGTGAGAAGCCGTATTCTTGCGAGATCTGCGGCAGGGGTTTCACCGAACACGGCAACATGCTGGTCCACAAGAGAACTCACACGGGTGAGAAGCCGTACTGCTGCGCAGTCTGCCGGAAGCGGTTCAGTCAGCAGACCTCGTTGTCCGCGCACATGAAAACTCACACGGGTGAGAAGCCGCAGCCTTGACCGCTGGGAATTCAAGCCCCTTTTGACAGTCACAACCTTCACGTGTGTGTGTCGCATGTCACGCTGTGTGAATTAAGTGTCGGGTTGCCGTCACGTGATCCGTTAGGATGTTCCATCTTGTTTGTCGTTGATCTTCTGAACGCACGAGTAGTTTTTTTTAGACTTTTATTTTGAAAATCATGGTCATTGACCACAGATGTCTTAAACAGCTTTTACCATGAACTCTGGTCCCATTAATCATTAAAATCTGAAAGATTAGAGCGAAACAGACCTTTTGCTTATCGCGCCTGAAAACAAAAAAGTGATTTAAAGTTTTGTACAGTTTAACGATGTCACAGAGTCCAAACTAAACGGAAAAGTTCCAGGAAGTGTTGAAGGTCGGTATTTATACTTTAAGCTTTAAGGTGAATGTGTGTGGTTTTTTTTTAATTAGTTATTACAATGACATGTTTAAATTCTCCACACAGATGATCCGAACTCTTCGATTCACATTTTCAATGTGATTTAATCCTGCGACAGAAAACGTGACGGTTTAATCAAACCGTATGAGAAACTATGTTATGAAACTGTTTTTTCATGAAGTTGGGAAGGAAAACACATTTAACCCAAAAAGTAGTGTTTACTGAAATAGTAAAAGATAGAATACATAAATTTCAATGATATCGCAGATAAACACGTGAAATACGATCAGATACGAGTCATTTCGAGGGGAAGTGTTACAAAAGCTGTTTCTATATAAAAGTAAAATGGGAAGAAATACACCGAAAACAAGTTATTGCACTAAAAACTGAGTTGAGTCACTTTGGACACGTCGTGCCGTTTATCAGCTCTCATGAAAGACGCTTAGCTTTTTGAACTTCAGGATGTGTGAGACGATTGTCCGTCTCCTTTGTTGTTATTTGAATGAACTCACATCTTAGTTCCTCTTTAATAAAACTGTTCAAACCGTGACGGGAGGACTGTCGCTCCGGCTTGTTGGCCAAAGAGGGACGGCGTCGGGATTTTTTTTTTTTTTAATTCAGACTGAAGAATGCTGTGAGCGTGATGATCTAAAACCTATTGTCTTAATTAAAACGTATTTCTTGTGTCTTTTTATGAATGATTCTTTTAAAAATGCATGAAAATTGAACAATGTTTGGGATGCATTTGCAGTTCTGAGTGTTGATAGACCTTCAAATCCTCACTTTTTGAGTGACAATTAGATAAAGTGTCATTTAATAGACAAAAAAAGAAAAGAAAAATGACAGAAATTGACAGTCTTATGGTCAAAGGAAGGACGTATTTACATAGATAGATAATTACTTTATTCTTCCCCGAAGGGAAATTGTTTTGTTGCAGCAATCTGGTACATACGAATATTATAAAATACAATAGAATAGAAATAAAAGTAAAAATATCTGGGTATAAGACATAAAGTAAAACACAGAATGGAACATGGGCACTTAGAAATAAGCACGCGATAAAAGCATGCATAGATTAGTCATCATTAATTTGTCTACACATTTAAAATATACTTATATTTTTGTTTTTCGGTCTTATTTGGTATTTTGATATTCCATTTTTTTTTTCCTTCTATCTCTGGAGCAACAGTAAAGAATTTCCCTCTGGATTCTTTAATTTTCGCTTCCATTGCATCCATTCGTCCGCTGGGGGCGCTGTGGGGACAGATTGGCGCTCGGGCCCCGCCCAACTTCCGGTTTCTCGGCTCTTCGCTTCCGGTTCTCTTCCGCGTCAAGTGCAGCGGCCCGCGGCCAGTTCTCTCTCTCTCTCTCTCAGTCGCTCCGGGACAAAACCACCGGGTTTAAACTCCCCGGCAGAAGCTCCGTCGTGTGTCGCGTCAACAACCTTCCACGTCCCGCCGTTTAAATGAGTCCAGTTCGGGATTTGAGAGACTTTATCACCCAGAGACTGACCGCCGCCGCCGTGGAGATCTTCTCCGTGTTCGAACACACCGTCGTCCGGTACGAGGAGGAGCTCGAGCGGCAGCGGAGGTCGCTGGAGGTCACCTGGACACCCGGAGGGAAGTCCGCTGGAGCAGGTATGTGACGTCACGGACGAACACGTGAACCTGACTGATGGAGGAGCCCAAAATGATAATTTGACAAGTAATATTAACTAAACCTGGTTTGTTTTGGGTTTTTTTTCTCTCTGTTATAAGCACCGAGAAACGACTGGGTTGGAGTTTGTGCTATATAAATAAAGTTGAATTGAATTAAATTTGGCGTTTATGGTGCAACATGTTTACTAATAGACAAGAAATCAAGGGACTGGTGCACAACCAGACGAGAGCAAATCGTCTCTGTCCTGAAATGTTTGCGTTAAAACCCTGTTAGAAATGCCTTGATGGCAGAAAGATGTTTTCTGGAGCTATTGTGATGCTTTCTGCTTCTCATTTTGACCACGAAAGTCACAAAACTGGTGCCAAAAAGAAAGAATCGCATCTCTGACGGACTGAACCGAGTCCAGGATGATGTTTGTCCTGGACCCCCCCGCTGAGCTCCCGGTCCATGATGTTTGTCCCGGACCCTCTGTTCCTCCAGGAATCCCTCGGCACCATGTGTGCGACCAGGACAGCAGCCCCGGCCTGCAGATCAAAGAGGAGGAGGAGGAGGAGGCGGAGCCTCCCCAGATCAAAGAGGAACCCGAGGAGGCCGACGTGGTGAAGCTGGAGCCCGACACCCTGATGGTGACCGTCACCGGCGGGGACAGCGACCACAGCGAGGCCGAGGCAGACGGCCGGCGGCTCCCCTCCCACGGCTCCGTCCGGAGGTTCATCAACCGGCAGCTCACCGCC
This sequence comes from Blennius ocellaris, assembly GCF_963422515.1. Classification (NCBI taxonomy): domain Eukaryota; kingdom Metazoa; phylum Chordata; class Actinopteri; order Blenniiformes; family Blenniidae; genus Blennius; species Blennius ocellaris. The sequence continues at coordinate 30,823,452 of NC_137654.1, forward strand.
GCCGCCGTGGAGATCTTCAGCCTGGTGGAGCAGACGGTGGAGGCCGGCCGGACGCCCTCGGGAACAGGTACGCGAGGCCAACGCTGGACCGGGTGAGGCCGGGGGGGGGTTCCTCTCCTCCGACCTCCGGGGCCGTCAAGGGTTTGTGTGCGATTTCACGAAAGAGCCTGAAAGACCTGAGCTCTAAAGGCTCCGTCAGTCGCCTGTCAAGACGTTTGTCTTTTTGGTGATTCATTATTAATTGTGAGAGAAAAAAACGTTGGTTTTTCATGCTCATATCGTGGAAAATCTGTGTGTTTTACATTTTATTGGTGACAATTCTATCAGAAACGGATATTTTTTGGAAGAAATAGCGAAAAAAAAGCTCATTTTGTGGAATTTGGTTTGTGTTTTGAGCTTCTCCTCCATCTTCCTCCAGGAGGAAACAGTAAAAGCTCCTGCATGCTTCCATGAGAGCACGTGGAAAAAGACTCGAAATTACAAAATAAAAAATCTACAAAAAAAGAGCAACAGAACTTCATTACGCTAGTTGCGGGAGAAAAAAAAATCTACATTTTATGGAGATAATTCCTATTGGGTCAAATCCCAGTGGGCTCAGGAGACGTTAGTAGACGATGTGGACCTTTTAGGGTAAATTAGTCGCCCACCCCTGTTCTGTCGTGTGCCGTTTTGTTGCGTTGTGCTTCCAGGAAGTCTACCGCCACGTGTCTACGTGGAGAACCTGCTGTGCGACGTGGAGACGGGCGGACGCCGGCCCCTCCGGGCGGAGGACGAGTACGACGAGGAGGAGGAGGAGGAGGAGGAGGAAGAGGCCTGCAGCAGCCGGGAGGGCGAGTCGTTTGCGTTGGAGACGGACGACTTCCTGGCCACGCCCCCCGGCGAGCTCGGCGAGTCGGATCAGGTCGACGGGCAGCTAGCGTCCTTCGGCTGCGCGGCGGCGGCTAGCGGCAGGTACGTGGACTCGGCGTCGGGTCAGGACCCGGAGCTTCCCTTCTTCAGCCTGAGCGCCGCCATGACGTCCACCAACCCGGGCCAAAGCTGCGCCACGTGTGACGTCTGCGGCGCCGCCTTCAAACTCCTCTCCCAGCTGCAGAGGCACCGCGCCGTCCACGCAGGTGAGAAGCCGCAGCCCTGTCCGGTGTGCGGGAAGATCTTCTTGCAGGCGCGGTCCTTGAAGAACCACATCAGGAATCACACGGGTGAGAAGCCGTACTCCTGCGCGGAATGCGGCAAGAAGTTCGGCCAGAAGGGACACCTGAAAAGCCACATGAACATTCACACGGGTGAGAAGCCGTTCTTCTGCGAGACGTGCGGCAAGCGCTTCTGCCAAAAGAGCAACTTGATTTCCCACAGCAGGATTCACACGGGTGAGAAGCCCTACTCCTGCGAGATCTGCGGCAGGAGTTTCACGGGGCGCGGTAATCTGTTGGTGCACTTGAGGACCCACACGGGTGAGAAGCCGTATCCCTGTGAAGTGTGCGGGAAATGCTTCAGCCGGCAGGACGCCTTGTCTGCACACATGAGGACTCACATGGGCCGCAAGCTACACGCTTTAAAACCCGACAGCGGAATATCGAAAGTCATCTGATATGTCACGATGTGACGAAGTAGGTTTTTAATATCCAAACACATTGTACTTGCATATCCTGCGTGCGTGTGTGTGTGTGTGTGTGTGTGCGTGTGTGTGTGTGTCAAAGTGACTGAAATAAAACACGGTTTCCATCCAATATGAGACTGTCGTGTTGATCCTTTTATTCAAGGAAGCCTTTGCAAGAAGGTCACATTCAAACAGATCATCACCTGTGTGAAGAGTCGTGTCCTTTGCATGGACCCGGGAAGTCTGATGTTTGTTTAATCAACGTTCTACATTAATTTCTGATGTTTGTTTGGCAGATTACAAGGATTATATCCTGAATGGACCCTTTTTAATTCGGCAGCCGGAAATAAAAAAAAAAAAAAAGGTTTAAAGTAGAAGAGAAGATACCTGGAGGACTATTACAATGCCTGTCAATGGAATGAAAATCTCGATTTATAGAATATCAAGCTTTAATATGAACATCTTCATGACGTGGAACCTGGTTCTGCAGGTTTCTTCCCGTAAAAAGAAAGTGTTTTTTTTCCCTCTCCACAGCGTGTTGAAGTGAAATTTGGATTTTGTCACGACAGAAATAAAATTGCTCTAAAACTTGATTTTGTTCTAATCCAGTGTTTTTCAACCTCTGGTGTTTCCTCCAGATCTCGTCAGGTGAATCGTGGGAAATTATCTAATTTCACTTTTTTTTTCTAAAAAGACATTTGCTCTCACAGCGACAGTGTGTTGCAGAGTAATCATGTATAAATACTCTTCACCACTAGAGGGCAGCACAGAACTTTGCCGGTGAAATGTAAAGTGACAGACGTCAGTGTGGTTCATCTCCACCTCCTGCTACCATCTTGTATCAAAGTACTGTGTCAGTGACAGTGATGGAGAAGTTTTTGAAAACCAGGATCTCAGCTCTTCATCCATCAGGTCCAGGTTTCACACTGAGGGAGGCACTATTAAAAAAAAGTCTTTGGTTTCTGGATTTACTGGATTCCTGTTGATAAAACTTTGATGAGAAAGACTTTATATTGTTAATATACAGAGTTTACTATTTTAACATTTTCGGGTGGTGGTGTGCCTCCAGAGTTTTCCAAAGGAAAAAGTGTGTCTCGGCTCAAAAAAGGTTAAAAACACTGTTCTTTAATGAATTCCGCCGCAGCGCTGTCTGACGGGTGGCCGGCAGGGGGCGCTGTGATCCCGCCCGCTGCTTTCCGTCCTGGACCGACGGGAGAGAAGAAGCCGGACGTGCCGGACCCTCTGCGCTGTTCCGTGTCGAGAGACGAGAAACGTTCCCGCCGCCGTCCTGAGCCCCTCCGGACCGGCTCGTCCTCCGCCGGCTGCTCCGCGGCACCGAGCGGCTCCTTCTTCCCGCCGTCCGCGGCTCCTCGCGGGGCGGTGTGAAGGACTTCCAGCCCCCCCCGGAGACATCCGCAGGCAGGAGGAACGACAGGGAGCGGGCTGGACCGGAAGTGGAGCGCCGGAAGAGAGATGGAGCAGCAACAGCAACTGACCGTCTGTGAGTGCAGAAAGTACAACAATACAAATCTGTTATTTACTACATTTCCAGACGTTTTTGACAATAAATCCTTGACAAACGAGGCGCTTGATGCTCCTTATTCTGAGCATTAAACATACCCTGGTTTCCATGGTAACGTATGACACCGCCTCTGTATTCAACAATATATATATATATATATAATGTTTATATATTTGATATATCTGGGACGCTTCTTAGAGTCTAAAAATAGAACACAGTCATTGTTTTCAGTCCGTTTAACTGAACCTGCGGGTTCCTCATGACGGCAGATTCTACATGAGAAAATGTTGAGTTTACGTCCTTTTATTTTCATTTCACGGTTCATGTCGTTTCAAATACACTCAAGATCAATATCAAGTCCGCAGCAGTTAACCAGAGATGTGTCATGAATAATCGCAGCAGAACAATAGAATCAGGTCGCACGTCCGAGTGGGAGGAAGTACAACAATTAATAATATATAACTGGCTTTAGCGGCCGCTTATTTAGTAATTAATTCATTTAAACGTGTTAGAAATATTATATTATTATTATGTATAAGCAAATTTTTTGATATATATAATATAGAATAAATATAATCCATGTTTATGGGAGTATATATGGCAAGTTAAATACTGTAAATTTATTCTGTCACAAAAGCCAAAAATAAAAAAATAAATATGTAGTGTTTGACAATATCCAAATATCCAAACATAAACTACTTTTAGTATACATATATACAATTTGCATACATAGAAATGTATCCACATTTTTTTGCTCTGCATATTTTTAGTGCTGATTATAATTCTACCAGATCTAAAACTTTCAGTGTTTTTGACATATTAATTAGATATTAATTAATTAATTTTACTCTATAATCTCTCTCCCGCTGCGTCGCCTCGTCTCTTCCAGACGCGCCGCAGCAGCAGCAGCACGCCTGTAAGCTGGAGCCGCTCTGCGACCAGACCACCAACTCCGGCCGTTGCCGTGACGACCAGCAGGCTCCGCCCGCCGGCCGGGACGCCGAGGAGCCGGAGGCCCTGCGGATCAAGGAGGAGCCGGAGGAGCCGTGGGCCATCCAGGAAGGGGGGCAGTTTATTTTGAAGGAAGAGGCCGACTTCCTCCTGCGGACGTCCCCCGGGGACGAGGCGGACCCCGACGCCGCCGCCGCCGCCGCCGCGTCGGAGAACCAGTGCGACGCGTACGGCGGCAAAGTGTGCCTGGAGTGCAGCTTCTGCGGGAAGGCCTTCAGGTTCGTCTCCCAGGTGGAGAAGCACCACCGGATCCACACGGGTGAGAAGCCGTACTCCTGCCAGGCGTGCGGCAAGAGGTTTGTGCAGAAGCAGCACTTGCAGGCGCACGTGCTGATCCACACGGGGGAGAAGCCGTACTCCTGCGAGACGTGCGGCAAGCGCTTCAAGCAGAAGAAGTCCCTCTTGATCCACACGAAGATTCACACGGGTGAGAAGCCGTACCTCTGCAACACCTGCGGGAAGAGGTTCACCGACCCGTCGACCCTGAGGAAGCACGCGGTGATTCACACGGGCGAGAAGCCGCACTCCTGCGAGACGTGCGGTAAGAGCTTCAGTCGGCACAGCAACGTGTTGGTTCACATGAGGACTCACACGGGTGAGAAGCCTTACCTCTGCAACACTTGTGGGAAAAGTTTCACTGACCCGTCGACCCTGAGGAAGCACAAAGAAATCCACACCACCGTCCTGGGCCCCGTCAACAAGCCCTTCTCCTGCGAGACGTGTGGAAAGCGCTTCAGCAAAGAGAGTAATTTCTTGGTCCACATGAGGACTCACACGGGCGAGAAGCCGTACGCCTGCGAAACGTGCGGGAAGTGCTTCAGCCGGCACAACCACCTGCTGGTGCACATGAGGACCCACACGGGTGAGAAGCCTCACTCTTGCGACACGTGCGGGCGGCGCTTCAGCCAGCGCGGCAGCCTGCTGCACCACATAAGGACACACACGGGTGAGAAGCCGTTCTCCTGTGACACATGCAGCAAAAGCTTCAGTCGAAACAGCCATTTGTTGGTCCACATGAAAACTCACGCAGGTGAGAAGTTGCAGCCTTGAAAGGCTGGAGGACAAAAACAAACAGGAACAACTGTCAAAATAAAACTACCAAGTTGGATTGTTATTATGGAGACTGTCAAAATAAAAGCTCCAAGTTGTATTGTTATTATGGAGACTGTCAAAATAAAACAACCAAATTGCATTGTTATTATGGAGACTGTCAAAGTAAAACTACCAAGTTGGATTGTTATTACAGAAACTGTCAAAATAAAACTACCAAGTTGGATTGTTATTACAGAGACTGTCAAAATAAAAGCTCCAAGTTGGATTGTTATTATGGAGACTGTCAAAATAAAACAACCAAATTGGATTGTTATTACGGAGACTGTCAAAAATAAAAGCACCAAGTTGGATTGTTATTACGGAGATTGTCAAAATAAAACAACCAAATTGCATTGTTATTATGGAGACTGTCAAAGTAAAACTACCAAGTTGGATTGTTATTACAGAAACTGTCAAAATAAAACTACCAAGTTGGATTGTTATTACAGAGACTGTCAAAATAAAAGCTCCAAGTTGGATTGTTATTATGGAGACTGTCAAAATAAAACAACCAAATTGGATTGTTATTACGGAGACTGTCAAAAATAAAACCACCAAGTTGGATTGTTTTTACAGAGACTGTCAAAATAAAAGCACCAAGTTGGATTGTTATTACGGAGACTGTCAAAATAAAACTACCAAGTTGGATTGTTATTATGAAGACTGTCAAAATAAAAGTCCAGGAGATCGTGGACTGGGAGTCCTGACGCCACGGAGGAAACTTTGTTCTGATGGTCTCTACTGAGCATGTGCAGAAGGACTATTAGCGCCTCTCACTGCATAGCGGCAGAGTCTGAGCTTTTTCGAAAAGTTTCCAGCGGCTCTGAACGCCGTCGTCGTGGAAAACGGGCACAAAAAGCACAACGAATGTTTGGACACTGCTGTCGGCCTTAAGAACGGAGCCCTTCAGGCATATTTGCTTGTTGTACGTCACATTATGGGAGATTAGTATCATTAAGTATTCCAATTCACTTGTACTTATCCAGTACGCGAATGTCAAACTCGTACATGATGAAATATGTGATGCATGCCTAGAATTTTTAAAAGCTGCTTGTTATTCAAAGCACTGTTTTGGGAAATTGTCACGTTTAACAACTTCTGTGAAAAGAATGTAAGCTGGGAAAACGGACTGGCAGCACGATTCCATGTCGGATTTAGTGGGATGCTTGTTTAAACCTTGTGCATTGTGAGAAGTAAAGGTTCACTGAATTAGCGTCTTTTCATTGTGTCCTGATGGGATCTCTGAGATTACCACTGTTACAAAACATAACAGTGGTGTGAATTTCAACCAACAGGGAAATGAAGCGATCAATACTTACAATCAATCCATACTTGCGTTGATGTAAAGCTGCTGTTTCACCCTACGCTAAAACCAAGTGGATTTATTCCAGTATACATTTCCTCTAATACTTTGGACTGTTTACCTCAATATTCAGTGTTTTCCACACGAAATAACTCAAAATCTTTACCAGCAGATTAAAGTTTCCCGTTGCTGTGATTCAACTGCAGATTGAACCAAAACTATTCTACTTTTTAATGATCAAAGTTAAGCTAATAGCATAAATTAAACTGGCTGTGGGGGTCAAGGGTCAAGCTCAGAAACCCACAGTGGAGTTTATGGATTGATCAAAATGTTCAAAGTAAAAATTAAATCTATTTTTCTTTCTTGCGGGTCATTAAAAAAGACATTATAACATTATCTGTTATTATATTAAATATATATATATATATATATATATATATATATATATATAAGCATTATAATATTAAATGCCATTGTATTAAATATATATATAAGCATTATAATATTAAATGTTATTATATTTAATATATATATATAAAGATGTATTTTATAAAGACGTTATAATTGTAAATATTATCATATTAAAGATAAATAGAAATACATAAAGCCGTTATTGTATTAAAAGTTAATATATTAAAGACCAGATCTCAATATTCCAATGTGACGTTGCAATGACGTACTCAAGCGGAATGATGGCGCTCGCGAACAGCTTGGCGCCGACTCCGCCATGATTGGTCCTGGATGGATTCTGGCCCCGCCCCCCACCCTACGTCACCGTGTCCCTATATGTATAAAAGCTCCCGCGGCGGCGGTCAGCTTCAGAGAGCGGCAGCAGCTCCGACGTTGGAGGGTCACGTTTACCCAAATCTTCTTTTCAAATGGGCCCCGTCGCCTAGCGTTCACCCCCCCCCGGCCTCGACTGAGTTGAACCGAGTGCTTCCGAACATCGAGCACGACTGAGCCCCGGAGAGGTGAGTGAGCCCGCGGCCGGTCCACCGGCCCGCCGGCCCCGCCGTGGTGAGGGTCTGAGGAGGGGGAAGAAGAAAAAATGGAGGGGCCCCGCCGGATGTGGACACGGCGGGCGGGCGGCTGGGTAGTGTGTTGAGGAAGGGCTGCGGCCACGGAGCCCCTCAACGTCCGTGGAAATACTTGGAAATGTTTATTTATCGGACATAAATCAGCCTCCCCGGCTGCTAATTCTGTCCCTCCTGATATTGTTGGCGTTAAAACGGCCTCGTCGCCCTGGACGCTTCGTCAACCTATAGATCGATTCAACTCAAGTTTTACGTTTCTGTAAAAAAAAAACATTAAAGCTTCATTGTTGGAGACAAATTCCTCCAGACGTCTACCGTACCACACAGACCCTACAAGGTGTCTATAGTGTAATATTTTGCCTAAAAATCCCCCCCAGTTTCCCCGCAGTCCCGTTGCGTCAAAATGTCGGTTGGCGCAGTGGATGTAAACAACCCGGTGACGTCACTCTGCGAAACGCTCGCATGTAAACAAAAGGCTTAAAAGAACGAAAAGCTTTTTAAAATGCGACTTTCTGGGTTTCCATCGTGAGACCTGAGCTGTTTCTGCAGATTAGGATGTTTTTGTGTCCCTGCTGGAAGCTTGTTTGTTTGTTTGTTTTTTTGTTTCTACAAAAGCAGAATGGTGTTTTTTGTTTTTTTTTCCTCAACAGGCTGGATCGTTTTAGCGTCGTTTATTCGTCGTTTTAGCATCTTTTTTCTTGCACACCTCCTTCCATTCCCTTCCCTTGACCATAACCTTGAACCTCAGGTATCTGTTGTTGTTGTTGTTGTTGTCGTCGTTGCAGCATTTGTTTACGGTTTTGTTTAAAAACACAGTGAATCCTGTTGGATTCTTGTTTTTTATGAAACGATCAAAGCTTTCACGGATAAGTCTGAATAAATAAGTAAAAAAATCTAAGAAACAAAAATGTTGACTCAAAATGACTTTGTTTGAATTTACTTCCTAGAATATGGAGAAACTACTTTTTTCCCCTCAAAATACCTGAAATAATATTCCCAAAATAATGGCTCTTTCTTTGGTGGGCGACTGCGGCAGAGTTGGTAGTTTGGGCCTGTCGAAGTGCCCTTGAGCAATCTGTGTGTAAAAACATTTAGAGACTTTAACAGTGGAAAAGCTCTCAGTATGTAATTCCCATTTAATGATGCCTTCATGCAACCAATTCTTTTTTTTCACTCTGTGGAAGCGGATCAAATAAAGACTAGAGCAGTAACCTGTTCTATACATCTAAAGTCTGTCGTATTCTGACACATTACATTTAAAAAAAACCTCATTAATGACAATGTGAGTCTGTTCAGGGAGGAGTTTGTTTCCTCTTCAGACCTGTTCAATGTTTACAGATCCTCTTAAAGCCTGCAGGCGTTTCTCCGCAGCGTGAAACTGAATGAAATCCCTCGTTGGTAGCGACGTTGTCCAATCCAATCCACTTTTATTTATATAGCACATTTTAACGACAACGTGTTCCCAAAGTGCTGCACATAAAAACAAAACAAAAACTAAACTAAACAGTCCAACACTAAAAAACCCTAAAATAAAAACAGATTAAAAACTACAAACACATTAAAAAAACTACAAATAAGAATACAACAATTTAAAAGAATAAATAGAAATATAAAAATAAATAAGAACAATAAAATAAATAAAGGACACAGGGGACCACACGACTCACGCGGCGTTAAAAGCCTGAGAATAAAAGTGGGTTTTAAAACAGTCCAAAGTGGGGGGGGGGGGCTGTTCGGATGTGGAGGGGGCAGAGCGTTCCACAGCTTCGGGCCGACAACGGAGAACGCTCTGTAACACTTTGTAACGCCGCCGCCGCCGCCGCCCCGGTTCAACGGCTCCTCGCTGTCCCCTCCTCAGGTTTCCATCACGCCCAGTACAACCACCAGCACCAGGACGATGGCGGCCATCCCAGCAGGCGGGTCCCTCGTGGCGACCACCGACTACTACCGAAGTGAGTCCCTGCTTCCCTCTGACTTAACCAAACCCAACTCCCGACGCCTTCCGGGACGCGCTCGTCCTTCCGGAGCCACGAATCGACACCCTTTGACATAAACGTGCGGTAAAAAGTGTCGTCGACGTGGTGAAGTACCACGCTGTACGTCAATCCAACTGGGTCTGAGGAACACTTTAACCCTTCGATGCACCGGTGGGGTCAAAAATGACCCCACGGGTTGTTATTCTTCAACCTCTTTAAAATGAAAAGTTGTCATATATTCGTATTCCTCAAAAAACATGTTTGTGACATGACACCATTTGCATTTTTGTTTATTTTTTCATTAATTTTAAGAAATTGCACATGTACATGTACGTCGCTGGGTAAAAATGTCCTCCAGGGCGCTGAGGCTGATGACATCACGTGTCAGTGGGACAGTATTGACAGTCAAAGTTGCATCAGATGTGTGAGAAAACATCAGATGTGTTAGTAGGACTGTCAGAGTTGCTAAGAATTAAGTTTCATTAGAAGATTCCACAGGACCTGCTTGTGGAAGAGTGGGGTCGAGATACAAACACTGCAATTTCTTAAAACTAATGAAAAAATAAATAAAAATGCAAATGGCCTCATGTCACAAACATGTTTTATGAGGAATACCTGGAATATGAATATATTACAACTCTTAGTTTTAAAGCTTTTGAAGGAAACGACCCAGTATATTGCAGAAACGCATTGATTTGAATCGGGGGGTGATTTTTGACGGTGTCTCGTCCCCCGCAGGGCGCATCGGCTCCACCTCCAGCAGCAGCTCGTGTGGCAGTTCGGAGTTCAGCGGGGAGGTCATCCCCCACCACCCGGGTGAGTCCCCCCCCCCCCCCCCCACCCCGCTCTGCCGGTTACACAATGACACTGATGCGGCGTTCAGGTTGTACGTTAACTTTAACTGCGGACGGCTTTTAGACTCATTAGTAACTTCGTCTTGGGGTTTTTTTTTTTGTCTGTCCCATGTCTTTTTTTTTTTTTTTTTTTTTCAACTACTACACCAGGACTATTCAACTCTATTTTTGGGAGGGCCACATTTTCAGAACGCTAAGGACCCGGGGGGGCCGGACAATTCCCTTGAGCTATTATTCCTGATCTCAACCTGACACATTCAAAAGTCTTTTATTTTGGTAAAAAAAAAGTACAAATCACTGACTTTATACACATCATACTGTTTTTGTTTTGGAACAAAGGCTGTTTCAGCCCCATAAACACATGTTTGAAACATCTGAAAGATTCTGTATGTCTTTCTGTATAATTTTGTAAATTCTGACATCTCTACTTGTAATAGAAATCCCTTTCTTTCAAGCATTTTAAAATGTCTTTCTTTAAAAAAAAAAAAAAAAAAAGCAATTAAAAAAATGTTAAAAAAAAAAGTTTAGAAAAAAAGTAAACAATTGAAAAAAGTAAAAAAAAAAAAAAAAACCTTACAAAAATTAAGTAAAAAAAAAAGTAAAAAATGAAAAAAAAACAATAAAAATTTTTAAACATTTTGTTTTAGAAAAAAAAAATTGAACAATTTAAAAAAATTTAAAAATGTAAAAAAAAAAAAATTACAAAAATTAAGTAAAAAAAAAAGTAAAAAATGAAAAAAAAACAATAAAAATTTCTAAACATTTTGTTTTAGAAAAAAAATAAATTAAACAATTAAAAATTTTTAAAAAATGTAAAAAAAAAAAAAAAACAATTACAAAAATTAAATAAAAAACAAAAGTAAAAAAAACAATGAAAAAATTTAAAACTTAAAAAAAAAAAAAAAAAGCAAACAGAACTGATCTGCGGGCCGGTCTGATGTCATCGGCCGCCAGTTGAATAGGCCTGTACTACATCATATAACAGATATGAGTACACCCCAGTGAATATTACTCACATTTATTTATTTTTATTGAAAGAAAGACATTTTTAAATACATTACAGTCATTCCATGTGCTTTTATAGAGAAAATAGAAAAGCCCAACATAACCACATGAGCAGCAGGTGTGTTTGTGACTGTGGAAAGAAAAACTCCCCCAACAGGGAGAAACTTTACAAAACTTCGTCTTGTAACGAGACCTCGATCAGCGAAGGAACATTTTGTCTTCCGCGGCGGCCAAATGTTGTTTTTTGTGTAACAATCGCTTCCACAAGTTTCCACATGTTCTCAGGTTGTTTTTTTTTTTGTTTTTCCAAACCTCCTTTGTTTCACAACGAGTGACTCGCTGCTCAGCGTCGCTCCTCGTCGGGTACGACGTGTTCCCGCGGTTCTCTAATCTAATCTGCGGTCATTAGTTGTTAACGTCAACTCCCCGCTGAAATTCCAGCCGAATCGGCGTTTTTTTTTTTTAGTTCACAAGAAGCACACGAGAGCTGCTTCTTGTCCAAACAGACCAGTGAGCTTCTCCCTTCGGTATTAAAACCTCCATCAATCCGTCAGAATCAACATTTCAAAACCCGGTCAGAAAGACTAGAAACCCGTTTCTTCTGTTTTTGTTCCGTTTTTAGTTTCGGCGGATTAAAAAAAAAAATCCTTGTCAACACGAGCCTCAAAAAGCCTCGCTGTCGCAGGAAGTGTGTAAAATCAACAAAATAAAACCCCTCCCACAATACAGGATTGAGTTTCCTGGATATTTCAACAAGAAAAAAAAATCACAAAAATTGGCTTTATGATTAGATTAGAGTCGTTTTCAATAACATTTGTTTGGTTTTGTAAAAAAAAAATTACTGGTGTTTCCTCCAGATCGTCAGGTGAGCCGTGGGAAATTATCACATTTCACATTTTCTTCTAAAAAAATCACGTGTGTTGCAGAGTAATCATGTATAAATACTCTTCACCACTAGAGGGCAGCACAGAACTTTGCCGGTGAAATGTAAAGTGACAGACGTCAGTGTGGTTCATCTCCACCTCCTGCTACCATCTTGTATCAAAGTACTGTGTCAGTGACAGTGATGGAGAAGTTTTTGAAAACCAGGATCTCAGCTCTTCATCCATCAGGTCCAGGTTTCACACTGAGGGAGTCTATTAAAAAAAAAGTACTTTGTTTCTGGATTTACTGGATTCCTGTTGATGGAACCTTGATGAGAAAGACTTTATATTGTTAATAGAGGCGACAGAGTTTAACTTTTTAACATGTTCAGACACACAAAAAAGTGTGTCTCGGCTCAAAAAGGTAGAAAAACACTGATTTAATACACGAAGTATCTGGAAAAATGTATTCTAATAAGCAGTTTTCTCCATTTGTGCTGCTATTCGATCATCTTAAACCCCATTAAAGGGTTAAAATCCTCCAGGGTTGGTTTGATTTCTTCCACCTGGACAAACGAGAAGGAAAAGGTGGACTTCCTGTGGAAAAGCGACGCTTCACTAGAGACTCGTTCCTCCTGGACTTTGACTCCAGACCCTGGAAGGGTCGAGTCGTTAGAATAACAACACTTTTACCACATAAACTGCAAATCTGACCCGTTTGGTTAAATTAGATTTAACAACACCATTGAGTTAATTAGATGTTTAAAAGTAGAGTAGCTGCTGAACCTGTTTTTTAAAAAAAATCAAAAATCAGCTTTAAGTTTTCACGTGACTGGAGCAGAAGTAGGTCAGGAGGTGGAATGTATGGGGGGGGCAGGAGGAGGAGGGGGGGGCAGAGGAGGGGGATGGGGGGGCACTAAGTTGACCCAGAAACGTATACGTGAGCGGTGGTTCGCTGTGTAAGCGGAGCCGTGCTGAATGTAAAGACGCACGCTGGCACGAGTCGGAAGCTTTCGCTGACTCGGCAGAAATCGGCGGCTCGACCCGGTAGAGTCGTGTCTGAATCTCTCTCTCTCTCTTTCTTTCTCTCTCTCTCGCTCTCTTTTTCTCTCTCTTCTCGCTCTTTCTTTTTCTTTCTCGCTCTCTTTTTGTCTCTCCCTCTTTTTGTCTCTCTCCTTCTTTCTCTCTCCTTCTTTCTCTCTCTCTCTCTCTCTCTCTCTTTTTCTCTCTCTCTCTCTCTCGCTCTCTCTTTTTCTCTCTCTCTCTTTTTCTCTCTCTCTCTTTTTCTCTCTCTCTCTCTTTTTCTCTCTCTCTCTCTCTCTCTCTTTTTCTCTCTCTCTCTCTCTCTCTCTTTTTTCTCTCTCTCGCTATCTCTTTCTTTCACTCTCTCGCTATCTCTTTTTCTTTTTCTCTCTCTCTTTCTCTCTTTCTCTCTCTTTTTTTCTTTCTCTCTTTCTCTCTTTCTTTTTCTCTCTTTTTCTCTTTCTTTTTCTCTCTTTTTCTCTTTCTTTTTCTCTCTTTTCTCTTTTTCTCTTTTTTCTCTTTTTCTCTTTATTTTTTTTGTCTTTCTCTCTTTCTTTTTCTCTTTCTTTTTCTCTCTCTCTCTCTTTTTCTCTCTCTCTCTCTCTCTCTCTCTCTCTCTCTGTCTCTCTCTCTCTCCCCCCCCCCAACAGGACTCCCCAAGCAGGACGCTGGACACTGGTGGTCCAGCTTCTTCTTCGGAAGCCTCCGGGGATGACCCCGCTGGCCGAGGAGGCGCAGCACAAGTACGTACAAGTCCCAGGAAAACACCTCTGTATTGTTAGAATCACTTGTTTTAGTGCCGCGCTGCTTGTTTTCCCAGCAGGACACACACATGCTTCATTATCAGTATTCTTCACGAATGAATAAATCAACGTTGAGTGAGAACGAGACGTTGAAACCAAGTTAACATCGAGGCTCTTTGACATAAAGTGCAGGACGTATGAATACGGAGGAGGAAAGAGAAATAAGATCATGAAAAACTAAAAAAAAAAAATGAGAATATTACAAAAAAATAGTGTAAAATGAAAAGCAGCAGTATTGTAGTTCAGGTTTAACGGAAAACGTCCTTTTACTAGCAGATCAGTGATTCTTATTATTAGAATCCTTTAATCTCAGGCAGACATTTACATTGTCGCAGAATAAGAGCATGAAGTCACACGTTGTACAGGACAGGAGAGTAAAAATAGAAATCACAAGAAGGTTTGGTTAAAAAATAGTCACAGAAAGTCAATTTTAAAATAAAAAAAAAAAAAAAGTTGGAAGAGAGCCAGCAACTTACTTACTAACTGTGCATGTTATTGTAGAGTAAATAAATAACGTCTATTGCACCGGGGGGGAGGAAGTGTCTGGTTCTGTGATCTGCTGGTTCAGGAGTTTATCTGTTGGCGTCTTTCAAAGGTTGAAATCGTTCGGAGCTTCAAAACGACGAGTTCCGGTTCATTTACGATCCGAATCACTGAGCTCATCTTTTCTACCTCAACGATCCTGAACAGACTGAAGGCGCCCCCTGCTGGTCGACAGCAGCGTCGCCTCACAGCTGGCCGTCATAGATAACTACTTTATTCATCCCCGAAGGGAAATTGTCTTGTTGCAGCAATCTGGTTCATAGGAATATTATAAAATACAATAGAATAGTAATAAAAGTA
>NC_137654.1:30838577-30853577 GCF_963422515.1 Blennius ocellaris
GATGTAATTTAGTCCAGGTGATGATTGAGGCGGAAGCTCGTCACTTCATGTTTTATTGTTAAGATCCTCCGCTCACTCCTGTGTGTGTGTGTGTGTGTGTCTCCCCCCCCCCCCCCCCCCCCCCCCCCCCTCCTCTCCGGACAGGGCGGGGCTCCCCGGCGCCGTGGTGACCAACGGCCAGATCACCTGCGTCGCCAAGGAGATGGTGATGCAGCGTCAGGCCAGCGAGAGCAGCGAGGCGGGAACCCCGACGTCGCCGTGACAACGCCGGAGGGAGGAGGAGGGGGGGGGGGGGGGGGGGGGAGGGGAGGAGGGGGAACCAAAACAACGGCCAACGCTAGGTGACGGGACGTCGCCCCGTTTACACCCTTTAGTTATTTTCTGTCATCGTCATCCATCGTAGGACAGGCTGCCTTTCTTTGTGTGTAACTTCTTCTTTTTTTTTTAATGACCAAAAAAAAAAAAAAAAACGTAAAAAAAAAAAGAACCATGTTAAGCAAAATAAGCTTTTTTTTCTTTTCTTTTTTTTTTTAACATTTGTAACGTGTGTTTTATAATACCGCGTCGCTCAGACGCACGCATTTTGTTAAACTTTCTATCACGTGTGAATAAAGTCGTAGACTCCTGCAGCCTAAACTTTCCCCTTCGTCTCGTCTCGTTCTTCTTCTGCTCTTTATCCTCCGTTTGGCTCGTTTTCAATTCACCGCAAGCTTTTTCTGTGTGTGACGGAGTTTTAACTGGTCAAGCTTTATTCATAAATCCCACTTCCATCGGGTTAATACAGCCGAAGTGAACATTACTAATAAGGCATGAGAATTTAACACTTTAAAGCAATAAAACTTCTCTTATGAAATATAAGACGATGGAGAGAATTGAATAATAAGATGAGGATTTTAACAAATGTTCCATAATGAACTTGGCGTCGTTACAAGTCTCATTCAGGAAAAGATGGAACAAAGAAACTAATTGTATTAAACTGATTTATGACAAAACGGCAGGATATAAAGGTTTTTTTCCCTCTTTAAAAAAAAAAAACTTTGATTCTTTAAAAAAATAAATAAAAATGTGAAGATGTGGATGCAGATTGTTCTAGACGCTCCGTTTCACTGTTCTCTACCTCGAGGTACCAGTGAAATTGGTGAAATTTTCTATAACTACTTGATTTAAATAGAAGGGTTTCCGTCAGCCTCACTCCGGGTGGAAATCGTGATGCGTTCAGGTGCATCACGTAACTCCGACACTTCTTTTTCGTATCCTCCAGTCGTCTGGAAATCCCCGTGTGGAAATTATGGAACTTGTTTTCTTTAACTGAAGAGTCAAAAATACCTCTTTGGTTTTCCGTCCGGACACCGACCCCCCCCCCCCCCCCCCCCCGCTCTCTCTCTCTCTCTCTCTCTCTCCCCGGTGTCTCTGCCTGATGGAACAGAGGAAAGATAAATAAAGCCGTGATGAAAGGCGGAACAGGTTTGTGCTCTGAGGCTCATTTTATCCGTCGGCGCTGCACTTTTTCCAGGTCATCGGGTCCTGGGGGGGGAATGGGGGGGGGGTGGGAAGAAGAAATCCCACCAGAAAAACAAGTCTGGCAACAAACTGTTTTCCAGCTCAGCTCACGTCTGAACGCAGCGAAGAACAACATCTTTTTTTTTTATTTAAGTGTTGTTCTGATCGTCAGAGGAGTAAAACTAACGCAGCTGCTTTCCCTCAGCAGGGGGCCGTTTCCATGACGACGCTTTCTGTATAATGTGTACGATTTTTTTTTAACCGTCTGTAGGAGTTTAACGGAAGCAGGCGTTACATTTTTAATGGTTACTTGATGTATTTTAATGCATGTTATATTTGTAAATAATATATGTTGTTGTGTTGTGTGGGGGTGGAAACGAGCCACGGCTAAAATCCCGTACAACAAACAAACGATGCTGTTTGTTTAAGATAAACGTCTTTGGCCCCGGATAAATAAAGTAAAATAAATAAATAAAATGAGACACACAAAGCTTTGTTTGGTTTTGTGTGTCTGTTTACACAACAACTCGGTGCTCCGAGTCTCTAAACTCTAAACTCTAAACTCTAAACTCGCTTCCGAGCCCTCGCCTCTCCTGGGTGTTTCCTGCTTTTATTTTGACAGTCACCGTGACAACGATCCAACTTGGTGCTTTTATTTTGACAATCTCCATAATAACGATCCAACTTGGTGCTTTTATTTTGACAATCACCGTAATAACGATCCAACTTGGTGCTTTTATTTTGACAGTCACCGTGATAACGATCCAACTTGGTGCTTTTATTTTGACAGTCACCGCGATAACGATCCAACTTGGTGCTTTTATTTTGACAGTCAGCGTAATAACGATCCAACTTGGTGCTTTTAACTTGGTGCTTTTATTTTGCCAGTCACCATAATAACGATCCAACTTGGTGCTTTTATGTTGACAGTCACCGTAATAACGATCCAACTTGGTGCTTTTATTTTGACAGTCACCGTAATAACGATCCAACTTGGTGCTTTTATGTTGACAGTCACCGTAATAACGATCCAACTTGGTGCTTTTATTTTGACAGTCACCGTAATAACGATCCAACTTGGTGCTTTTATGTTGACAGTCACCGTAATAACGATCCAACTTGGTGCTTTTATGTTGACAGTCACCGTAATAACGATCCAACTTGGTGCTTTTATTTTGGCAGTCACCGTAATAACGATCCAACTTGGTGCTTTTATGTTGACAGTCACCGTAATAACGATCCAACTTGGTGCTTTAATGTTGACAGTCACCGTAATAACGATCCAACTTGGTGCTTTTATTTTGACAGTCAGCGTAATAACGATCCAACTTGGTGCTTTTATTTTGACAGTCAGCGTAATAACGATCCAACTTGGTGCTTTTATTTTGACAGTCACCGTAATAACGATCCAACTTGGTGCTTTTATTTTGGCAGTCACCGTAATAACGATCCAACTTGGTGCTTTTATTTTGACAGTCACTGTAATAACGATCCAACTTGGTGCTTTTATGTTGACAGTCACCGTAATAACGATCCAACTTGGTGCTTTTATGTTGACAGTCACCGTAATAACGATCCAACTTGGTGCTTTAATGTTGACAGTCACCGTAATAACGATCCAACTTGGTGCTTTTATTTTGGCAGTCACCGTAATAACGATCCAACTTGGTGCTTTTATTTTGACAGTCACCGTGATAACGATCCAACTTGGTGCTTTTATTTTGACAGTCACCGTAATAACGATCCAACTTGGTGCTTTTATTTTGGCAGTCACCGTAATAACGATCCAACTTGGTGCTTTTATTTTGCCAGTCACCATAATAACGATCCAACTTGGTGCTTTTATGTTGACAGTCACCGTGATAACGATCCAACTTGGTGCTTTTATTTTGACAGTCACCGTGATAATGATCCAACTTGGTGCTTTTATTTTGCCAGTCACCGTAATAACGATCCAACTTGGTGCTTTTATTTTGCCAGTCACCATAATAACGATCCAACTTGGTGCTTTTATTTTGCCAGTCACCGTAATAACGATCCAACTTGGTGCTTTTATTTTGGCAGTCACCGTAATAACGATCCAACTTGGTGCTTTTATTTTGACAGTCACCGTGATAATGATCCAACTTGGTGCTTTTATTTTGACAGTCACCGTAATAACGATCCAACTTGGTGCTTTTATTTTGCCAGTCACCATAATAACGATCCAACTTGGTGCTTTTATTTTGACAGTCACCGTAATAACGATCCAACTTGGTGCTTTTATTTTGCCAGTCACCATAATAACGATCCAACTTGGTGCTTTTATGTTGACAGTCACCGTGATAACGATCCAACTTGGTGCTTTTATTTTGACAGTCACCGTGATAATGATCCAACTTGGTGCTTTTATTTTGCCAGTCACCGTGATAACGATCCAACTTGGTGCTTTTATTTTGACAGTCACCGTAATAACAGCCAAACGCAACTTGAAACTTTGTCGTAGCGCAGACTAAACGTGAAAAATCCCGACAACGTGAACATGAAGTCCATTTGAATGAAACCTTCCGGCGTGAAACACGTTTGATGATCATCAGACGGACCCAGAGAAAAACCGTCTCGTCACTTTCTTGTCCTTTATTCGAAGAAAACAACACTTTTATTTTTGGAACACCTTCCTCTTGAGGTTGTTCACATTTGTCAGAGAAACAGTTGATTCTTGTATATTTTCTTGTTGTTCATCATTTATCTCCTACTTTCCACAGCATTTTCTGTCATAAATACAAAACAGCATCAAATTTAAAAAAAATATAAAATCTGTAACACATAACTGGTGATCATGTCATCATCCTGCTTTTATACTGAAATTGAACAGTTTCACTGCATCGTCTCGCTGAAATAATAGTCTTGAGTAGGGATGCATCGATGCCACTTTATCTACGAGTACTAATCTTTAGCTACTTGTTGATACCGAGTACTGATACGAGTACTAACCTTTAGCGACCTGCCGATAACGAGTACCGATACTCGTACTAATGTTAGCAACTTGTCGATAACAAGTACCGATACTCGTACTAATGTTAGCAACTTGTCGATAACAAGTACCGATACTCGTACTAATGTTAGCAACTTGTCGATAACAAGTACCGATACTCGTACTAATGTTAGCAACTTGTCGATAACAAGTACCGATACTCGTACTAATGTTAGCAACTTGTCGATAACAAGTACCGATACTCGTACTAATGTTAGCAACTTGTCGATAACAAGTACCGATACTCGTACTAATGTTAGCAACTTGTCGATAACGAGAACAGATACAAGTACTAACCTTTAGTGACGTGCCGATAACGAGTACCGATACAAGTACTAACCATTATCTACTTTCCGATAACAAGTACCGATACTCATACTAATGTTAGCAACTTGTTGATAACAAGTACCGATAATTGTACTAATGTTAGCAACTTGTTGATAACAAGTACCGATACTCGTACTGTTAGCAACTTGTCCATAACAAGTTCCAATACTCATACTAATGTTAGCAACTTGTTGATAACAAGTACCGATAATTGTACTAATGTTAGCAACTTGTTGATAACAAGTACCGATACTCGTACTGTTAGCAACTTGTCCATAACAAGTTCCAATACTCATACTAATGTTAGCAACTTGTCGATAACAAGTACCGATACTCGTACTAATGTTAGCAACTTGTCGACAACAAGTACCGATACTCGTACTAATGTTAGCAACTTATCGATAACAAGTACCGATACTTGTACTAATGTTAGCAACTTGTCGATAACAAGTACCGATACTCGTACTAACATTATCAACTTGTCGATAACAAGTACCGATAATCGTACTAATGTTAGCAACTTGTCGATAACGAGAACAGATACAAGTACTAACCTTTAGCGACGTGCCGATACTGAGCACCAATATGAGTACTTATTAAACGCCATAAAGCTAATTCCGCACTCTGTACGCTAACGCTAGGTGACGGCGTTGAAAGGAACTTCCTCCCCGCAGGATGTGTCGACGCCGCGTCGCCTCCACCAGCCTGCTGCCGACGCACGACGTCTCACCGCCATCGTCCGGTGGTATCGGGGAATCGTTCACGAGTACTAGTACTCCGTGCAGTATCGGATGTGACACACCGACACTCCAGATATCGGTATCGATGCATCCCTAGTATCGAGCATGTGTGTTTGACATTCCCGTAAATTTGAAGTCGTTTGAATTGGTTGAAGGCGTCAGATTCCCCCCCCTTGACGCAGTCCAGCTTTTATTGTGAAATATGTCCAGTTTGTTGCTCAGTGCGAAGCCCGGAAGGCGTCGGCGTCGCTCCAGTAGCCGCACAGTCTCTCCTCGCTGGAGGCCCGGAGAGCTGGCGCTCCGCCAGCCGCCTCCACTTCCTGTCAGTCTTTAAACCCAACGGGGTGCGTTTGTCTCGTCTACTTGACCCGGCGGTCGGCGGGGTTGGTGGGTTTGCTGGCGGAGGGGTGGAGGGACGACGGCGAGCGCAGGACGATGTTGACTTGTACGTCTTTGGTTCTCGTGAGGCCTGAAGGAAGGAGGAGACGCAGAACGGATATATTTAATAAGATCAGATCGAGAACTTCAGCAGCTCGTCGGTTCTTCAGGGGGAAAATACTGGTGCAGAATACTCTTTACTCCTGGTGTAGAATACTGTTTACTCCTGGTGTAGAATACTCTTTACTCCTGGTGTAGAATACTCTTTACTCCTGGTGTAGAATACTCTTTACTCCTGGTGCAGAATACTCTTTACTCCTGGTGCAGAATACTCTTTACTCCTGGTGTAGAATACTCTTTACTCCTGGTGTAGAATACTCTTTACTCCTGGTGTAGAATACTGTTTACTCCTGGTGTAGAATACTGTTTACTCCTGGTGCAAAATACTCTTTACTCCTGGTGTAGAATACTGTTTACTCCTGGTGTAGAATACTGTTTAATCCTGGTGTAGAATACTCTTTACTCCTGGTGTAGAATACTCTTTACTCCTGGTGTAGAATACTCTTTACTCCTGGTGTAGAATACTCTTTACTCCTGGTGTAGAATACTCTTTACTCCTGGTGCAGAATACTCTTTACTCCTGGTGCAGAATACTCTTTACTCCTGGTGTAGAATACTCTTTACTCCTGGTGTAGAATACTCTTTACTCCTGGTGTAGAATACTGTTTACTCCTGGTGTAGAATACTGTTTACTCCTGGTGCAAAATACTCTTTACTCCTGGTGTAGAATACTGTTTAATCCTGGTGTAGAATACTGTTTACTCCTGGTGTAGAATAATGTTTACTCCTGGTGCAAAATACTCTTTACTCCTGGTGTAGAATACTGTTTACTCCTGGTGTAGAATACTGTTTAATCCTGGTGTAGAATACTCTTTACTCCTGGTGTAGAATACTCTTTACTCCTGGTGTAGAATACTGTTTACTCCTGGTGTAGAATACTGTTTACTCCTGGTGTAGAATACTCTTTACTCCTGGTGTAGAATACTCTTTACTCCTGGTGTAGAATACTCTTTACTCCTGGTGTAGAATACTCTTTACTCCTGGTGTAGAATACTGTTTACTCCTGGTGTAGAATACTCTTTACTCCTGGTGTAGAATACTGTTTACTCCTGGTGTAGAATACTGTTTACTCCTGGTGTAGAATACTCTTTACTCCTGGTGTAGAATACTCTTTACTCCTGGTGTAGAATACTCTTTACTCCTGGTGTAGAATACTCTTTACTCCTGGTGTAGAATACTGTTTACTCCTGGTGTAGAATACTCTTTACTCCTGGTACAGAATACTCTTTAATCCTGGTGCAGAATACTCTTTACTCCTGGTGTAGAATAATGTTTACTCCTGGTGTAGAATACTGTTTACTCCTGGTGTAGAATACTCTTTACTCCTGGTGTAGAATACTCTTTACTCCTGGTGTAGAATACTGTTTACTCCTGGTGTAGAATACTCTTTACTCCTGGTACAGAATACTCTTTAATCCTGGTGCAGAATACTCTTTACTCCTGGTGTAGAATAATGTTTACTCCTGGTGTAGAATACTGTTTACTCCTGGTGTAGAATACTCTTTACTCCTGGTACAGAATACTGTTTTTTGTTCCGCTCTCTGTCCACGTGAACGAACCAAATGAAGGGCGTGAACATTCTTGGCTCCGCCCCCTCCCCTCAGCGTGTATTGAATAACATTCTTGACTCCGCCCCCTCCCCCCAGCATGCATGTTGAATAACATTGTTGGCTCCGCCCCCTCCCCTTAGCATGCGTGTTGAATAACATTGTTGGCTCCGCCCCCTCCCCCAAGCAGGCGTATTGAATAACATTCTTGGCTCCGCCCCCTCCCCCCAGCATGCGTGTTGAATAACATTGTTGGCTCCGCCCCCTCCCCCCAGCATGCGTGTTTAAAGCACTAGCCGTTAGCGTGAGCGGGACAATTACCAGCAGGAGCAGCGATGGTGACCCACAGGGTGACCTGCCTCTGCTGCAGGGCCACCGACTCTTCCTGGCAGCGGCACGGCGGCTTCAGCGGCTCTGCAGGAGACGACAGACCTGCAGAGGACAGGAGTCGGAGCATGACGATGGAGAGACGATGGAGGGACAATCGAGGGATGATGGAGGGACAATGGAGGGACGATGGAGGGACAATCGAGGGATGATTGAGGGACAATGGAGGGACGATGGAGGGATGATCGGGGGACGATGGAGGGACGAGGGAAGGACGATCGAGAGACAATCGAGGGACAATGGAGGGACGTTCGACGATGGAGGGACGATGGAAGGACAATCAGGGGACGATCGGGGACGATCGAGGGATGAGATGATCGAGGGACGATGGATGGACGATGGAGGGACGATGGAACGACGATCGAGAGACTATCGAGGGACAATCGAGGGACAATCAAGGGACAATCGTGGGGTGATGGAGGGACGTTCGACGATGGAGGGACGATGGAAGGACAATCAGGGGACGATCGGGGGACGATCGAGGGACGATCGAGGGATGAGATGATCGAGGGACGATGGATGGACGATGGAGGGACGATGGAACGACGATCGAGAGACTATCGGGGGACAATCGAGGGACAATCAAGGGACAATCGAGGGGTGATGGGGGACGATGGAGGGACGATGGAGGGACGATGGAGGGACGATGGGGGGACGATGGAGGGACGTTGGGGGGGACGATGGAGGAACGATGGGGGGACGATGGAGGAACGATGGGGGGACGATGGAGGGACGATGGAGGGACGATGGAGGGACGATGGAGGGACGATGGGGGGACGATGGAGGGACGTTGGGGGGGACGATGGAGGAACGATGGGGGGACGATGGAGGGACGATGGAGGGACGATGGAGGGACGTTGGGGGGGACGATGGAGGAACGATGGGGGGACGATGGAGGGACGGTGGAGGGACGATGGACTCTCATGTTCTCTCAATTAAAGCGACTTCAGTTACGAGTTCAGCTCCGTCTCACCGTTAAAGTGTTTCATCATCTGTCGTTATATTTATAGTTTATCCAGGCGGCACTTTCTAAAAACGGCCGAGGCAGTCAGACGTGTGTGTGTGTGTGTGTGTGTGTGTGTGTGTGTGTGTGTGTGTGTGTGTGTGTGTGTGTGTGTGTGTGTGTGTCTCACTCCTGTAGAAGTTGCGAGCCAGCAGACAGGCTGGAGAGTTGACGGCCGTCATGTTGCTCCAGTGGGACCGTGGGACAGGGGACACCCTGCAGACACACACCAGTCAACAATGGCTGTTTTAAGGCCTCCTGCAGATTTCCATAAGAACTAATAGGCCACGCCCCCTTCTCAGTTGGCCACGCCCCTCACAGCGGGCACAGCTTGTTTGTCACTTCAGATGTTTCCATAATTAAAAGAGAACGTTTTTAGTCCGAGCCGCCATGTTGGTCCGGTTTTAACCACACATATAAAACACCTGTGACGTGCCCACAGCGCCGCCATCTTGGATGGGTCTCCTTCTGCAGCTAAACTTAAAGACCCAGGCTACAAAATACACAAAAACATCCGTAGCTCGCTTGTTAATTCATGTAGCAACACAAACAATACCTCGTTTTGAAGCTGAGGAAAAGCTCTATCTTGTAGAACATCCCTCTCCCCTCCAAATAGATTTGTTCCATGAGGTTTCTACAGCTTTAAAACGAGGTATTTATTGTGTTGCTACGTGGACACACACACAAAAACACACACACACAGAGAGAGAGAGACACACACACACACTCTCTCTCAAACTAAAACTTTTGTTTGACGACCTTTTTTCTGTTAATAATTTGTGATGAAGGTAAATAATCAAAATTGCTCACAACAAAACGAAATTTCTGTTCGAAAACAGACGCCACAGAAATATCTAACAACGTATTCAGTGAAGTATCACTTGGTTTGAAATAATATTGGCGTTTTGACCTTTGTATTTAAACGTCTTGTTTAAATCTGTGTCCTTTAATTTGCTGTAATGAATGAACCGTGAAAAAAAAAAGAACTAAAAAACAACATTTAAATAAATCCAGTCTTTGATCTCGTTCTCACAAAGTTCCACACTGGGCTTGTTTTCTAAAACTTGTGTTTTGCGACTTCCTTTGCCATGTAAACAGACACAAACGCCTGAATGAAGTCTGGACTGTCGCTTCCTCGTCGTCCCTGTTCAGTGTTTACAGTCGCAGCGCGGCGGGAGAAAATACCGTTTCTGGTAACGGAACAATATTTGTTCTTGTGATTAAAGGTCAGCAGTCGGAGTTTCTCGTCATCTCTTTTTTTTAGGAAACAGTTTGGTGTATTTAAAGTTTATCAATGACCTTTTTTTATCGTTATCTATTTAAAGCAAACTTCACTTTTACAAAATAGGTACAAACAGTGTGTGCTCGTCACATCGATTCTGAGATAAAGGCTTTTGAAAACAACCCTGACTTTAACTTGAATTGACCCTCACTTTAACCCTTTCCTGACCGACGCCATCTTGGATTCGGGTGGAGGAACTTTAACGGAGTGTTTTTCAACCTTTTTGAGTCGAGGCACACTTTTTTCTTTGGAAAACTCTGGAGTCACACCTCCACCTGAAAATGTTAAAATGTTAAACTCTGTAGCCTCTATTAACAATATAAAGTCTTTCTCATTAAAGTTTTATCAACAGGAATCAAGTAAATCCAGAAAGAAAGTCCTTTTTTTAATAGTGACTCCCTCGGTGTGAAACCTGGACCTGATGGATGAAGAGCTGAGATCCTGGTTTTCAAAAACTTCTCCATCACTGTCACTGACACAGTACTTTGATACAAGATGGTAGCAGGAGGTGGAGATGAACCACACTGACGTCTGTCACTTTACATTTCACCGGCAAAGTTCTGTGCTGCCCTCTAGTGGTGAAGAGTATTTATACATCATTACTCTGCAACACACTGTCGCTGTGAGAGCAAATGATTTTTAGAAAAAAATGTGAAATCGGATAATTTCCCACGGCTCAGCTGACGAGATCTGGAGGAAACACCAGTGTGTTGAAAAACACTGATATAACAGATTAACTTTGTTCGTCTCTGTCAACACGACATCATTTCAAGTGGAAACACATCGTTGTTTTGTTTTTTTTGGCCTTTTCATGTCAGAAAAGCTTCATGTTTACGCAGCACCGTTGAGGAGAATGACAGATCTCCTGCAGGGCCACCAGGGGGCGCTGTTGCGATATAATAAAGCTCCTTTTAAACGGCCTTTCTTTGTCATGCTGCTGGACTCACGATCTGCATGTAAATAAATAACGCTTCTCCAGGTGACGGTGGAGCAACTCCTCGCTTTATTAGAGTGACGGTGTGAAACTCCAGAGAGCAGCAGACACACCGTGACGCACCTCTACATAGGACGTGTTCTGGTTTCCTTCATTACACGGAAATGTTTTCAAAAAGTTTACATCGTCACTTGAAAACGTTGAGGTTCAAACAGTCTTGATGTGTGAAAGACATCATGTGTAAAAACAAGGCAGAAGAGAGAAGGAGGCCATAAAAAAAGAAGGAAACAACCGAGGGAGGAGCGTCCAAAAAGTCCCTCCTGTCTCCTTATCGATGGACTTTAACTTAAAGCCCCAGATGACATCACAGGGTTAAGGAAAGGTGTTAGGAGGCTTCCTATAGGAGTTAAGGAAAGGTGTTAGAAGGCTTCCTAAAGGGGTTAAGGAAAGGTGTTAGGAGGTTCTAAATGAAACATCAGTGTTTCCTAGGCTAAAGGAAGCATCAGTGTTTCCTCGGCTAAAGGAAGAATCAGTGCTTCCTAGGCTAAAGGAAGCATCAGTGTTTCCTCGGCTAAAGGAAGAATCAGTGCTTCCTCGGCTAAAGGAAGCATCAGTGTTTCCTAGGCTAAAGGAAGCATTGAGCCTCCTTTCCTTTGCTTACTGAGAATTCAGACAGTCCTTATCATGGCCGCCACACTAAACACTTCCGGTGGTTAAGGAGAAGTGGGTAGGAAAGGAGATAGGACGAACAATTAGGAGATAGGAGGAACCTTTCAGACGTACCCCAGTCCCGCATTCCCCCCTGAGGACGATGAAGACGTTCTCTCACCTGGCGGCAGTCTCCTCGTCTTCCTCAGATCTTCCTTAACTCTTCCTTAGATCTTCCTTAGATCTTCCTCAGATCTTCCTAGATCTTCCTTAGATCTTCCTCAGGTCTTCCTTAGATCTTCCTTAGATCTTCCCTCAGGTCTTCCTCAGGTCTTCCTCAGCTCTTCACACGAGTTTTCCGGAGACGAAGAGCAGAGCTGCTGCAGAACTCGTGGACTGAATCGGGGGAACCGGCAGGTGGTTCTGCTCCTCGGGTGGTGCAGGTTCTCTGCTCTGAAGGAGGCGCTTGCTTTTTACACCACTGGGTCAAATATCATTCCAGTCCAAAGGTCAGCAGCAGTTTTTATCTGAGCAGGACACTGCTGCTTATTTTAGCCCCCCGATGACCTACATTGGAGTTGGATTTAGATCCCGGGGCTCGGTTTATATCAGGTGGGGTGGGGGTGAGGAGGGGGGGAGGGGGGGTGTCGGGGGGTGGACGCTGCAGGAAAGAGGGTTGTTTTTTTGTTTCGTTAATTTCGTGGTAATAAGTAATGTGAAATGTCGACAGAGCGTTTCACCCTCCGGTCGACTCGGCTCAAACGGCGTAACGTTTCGCTTGTTGCCGCGGCGACCAAACACTCCTCGTCTTCCCGCCAAGCGATCCTCCAGCTGCTGCCAGCGTGACCAAAATGGTTTTTGAGAACCACGAGGACTGACGCTCCGGGTCAAAGGTCAGGACTTTTAACTGGGGGGGGGTGGGGGATTAAAAGAGACGCTTTTGTGAGCGACGCAGTTCTTCAGCCAGGCCTCCAGGGGGCACTGCGACGCTAGGCCGACACCAGAGAAGAAGACAGGGCGTGGCCAACGTCCTCTATCGGACGAACGAAACACGCGACCTTGTCGAAACGCTTCAGCATCAGCAGGTCGTCGGCCATGTTGGTGGAGTTAAGCGTCGTCACCGAGATGGGGGGGCGGGGTCACAGGTCGAGAGGCGGGCATCGTGATGACGTCATCATTTTCAGCGCTGTGGAAACCTGTTTTTTTGGGGGGTTTTTAAACAATCGGGATGAATGACATTTTTAAAAAAGCTGTGGAGTGGGCGGAGCCTCAGACCAGACACGAGTGACGGCGCGAGAATGAAAAAAAGTGCCGAATAAGCATTTTCATGCTGTTTTAATTGTGCTGAGAGGTGAAGTGAAGGTCCAGTCTGAGAGAGAGAGAGAGAGAGAGAGAGAGAGAGAGCGAGCGAGAGAGAGAGAGAGAGAGAGAGAGATAGAGAGAGAGAGAGAGAGAGAGAGAGAGAGAGATGGTACAAACAAAGTACTGGAGGTTTTACAGTGAAATGAGAGATTATGAGGCTGTTGTGTACTGGATCGACCACGAGGGGGCGGAGCCTCACTTCCTGCTGTCACTCAGCCAAACGGAGGGAAACTGTCCAAACTCGTCCTTCCTCAAAGTTTTTCTGACAAATAATACAAATAATTTCCCT
This sequence comes from Blennius ocellaris, assembly GCF_963422515.1. Lineage (NCBI taxonomy): Eukaryota > Metazoa > Chordata > Actinopteri > Blenniiformes > Blenniidae > Blennius > Blennius ocellaris. The sequence goes on from NC_137654.1 coordinate 30,852,108, forward strand.
CCTCTGGTTTTTCTGTTCATCAGCGACTCGTGAACAAGAAGGAGGGAATCTGCTGAGTCGTCTCGTCTGACGGAGGCTTGAGGCGTCTGGGTCCCTCAGGGGTCAGAGGTCACCTCGACCCCTGCTGCAAGGGAGTCAGTCAGAGTACACACACACACACACACACACACACACACACACACACACACACACACACACACACACACACACACACACACACAATCTGCTCTTTCTCAGTTCAGCCTGGAAAACAAATGTAATAAATGTTTTGAATGAAATGTTTCTAGTGTCCCCCAGGCGGTCTGGTGTCCTCCAGATGGTCTGGTGTCCTCCAGACGGTCCAGACGGTCCAGACGTTCTGATGTCCTCCAGGCGGTCTGGTGTTCTCCAGATGGTCTGGTGTCCTCCAGGCGGTCTGGTGTCCCCCAGGCGGTCTGGTGTCCTCCAGGCGGTCCAGGTGGTCTGGTGTCCTCCAGGCGGTCTAGTGTCCTCCAGACGGTCCAGACGGTCTGGTGTCCTCCAGGCGGTCTGGTGTCCTCCAGACGGTCCAGACGGTCTGGTGTCCTCCAGACGGTCCAGACGGTCTGGTGTCCTCCAGGCGGTCTGGTGTCCTCCAAACGGTCCAGACGGTCTGGTGTCCTCCAAACGGTCCAGACGGTCTGGTGTCCTCCAGACGGTCCAGACGGTCTGGTGTCCTCCAGACGGTCCAGACGGTCTGGTGTCCTCCAGGCGGTCTGGTGTCCTCCAAACGGTCCAGACGGTCTGGTGTCCTCCAAACGGTCCAGACGGTCTTGTGTCCTCCAGACGGTCCAGACGGTCTGGTGTCCTCCAGACGGTCCAGACGGTCTGGTGTCCCCCAGGCGGTCTGGTGTCCTCCAGGCGGTCCAGGTGGTCTGGTGTCCTCCAGGCGGTCTAGTGTCCTCCAGACGGTCCAGACGGTCTGGTGTCCTCCAGGCGGTCTGGTGTCCTCCAGACGGTCCAGACGGTCTGGTGTCCTCCAGACGGTCCAGACGGTCTGGTGTCCTCCAGGCGGTCTGGTGTCCTCCAAACGGTCCAGACGGTCTGGTGTCCTCCAAACGGTCCAGACGGTCTGGTGTCCTCCAAACGGTCCAGACGGTCTGGTGTCCTCCAGACGGTCCAGACGGTCTGGTGTCCTCCAGGCGGTCTGGTGTCCTCCAAACGGTCCAGACGGTCTGGTGTCCTCCAAACGGTCCAGACGGTCTGGTGTCCTCCAGGCGGTCTGGTGTCCTCCAGACGGTCTGGTGTCCTCCAGGCGGTCTGGTGTCCCCCAGGCGGTCTGGTGTCCTCCAGACGGTCCAGGCAGTCTGGTGTCCTCCAGACGGTCTGGTGTCCTCCAGGCGGTCCAGACAGTCTGGTGTCCTCCAGACGGTCTGGTGTCCCCCAGGCGGTCCAGACAGTCTGGTGTCCTCCAGACGGTCTGGTGTCCCCCAGGCGGTCCAGACAGTCTGG
>NC_137654.1:30858577-30891883 GCF_963422515.1 Blennius ocellaris
GCACTCCAGAGTAAAGAAGGACGTTGCTGTGACTCAGAGGGACGGCGGCCCGGCTGAAGCTCCGCCCACTTTCACAGTAAAACTGGCCCAACGTGTTCAGTACCAGGAAGTGAAGTCCTGGAATGATAATTACCTGAGTCACTGAGTCACTTTCATCAACAAAGCCTCTGAATTCAGCTGGTTTCAGTAAACAAATCGATAAACATTAGCGGCGTCTCGTATCCTAGGAGTGTCTGAGTGAGCTGGACTGGCTCCGCCCACAATGACCATCTATGGCAAGATGGAGGAAGTACTTCCTCTCGTGGCGCCATGTGCCAGAGCAGAGCTGCCCGGTTGTGGGAGGAGCCAAAGGGGGAGGAGCCTACCTTGATTGTGATTGGCTGAAACCCCCGATGACATCATATAGGGTTTGATTTCTGATTGGCTGCTTGGAGCAACACACTTTTTAAAAGAGAGAGAGAGAGAGAGAGAGAGAGAGGTTTGTGTTCCGAGCGAAGCTTCCACGCTCTCCGGTGGCGACTCACCGCTCTTGAGGATCTTGACGGCGACGTTGATGAGGTTCTTCCAGCGGCCGCGGTAAACGTCGGCGAAGCAGCCGGCACCCAGCTGCTCCTCCAGCATGAACTCTGCTTTGGGGAGCGTCCAGTCGTCCACCGTGGAGTGACTGAGGTCAGTCCTGCTGGGCTCCCTCTGGACACACACACACACATGGTTAATGAGGGTGATGAGGTTAATGAGGGTGATGAAGTTGATGAGGTTAATGAAGTTGATGAGGTTGATGAGGTTAATGAGGGTGATGAGGTTAATGAAGTTGATGAGGGTGATGAGGTTAATGAGGGTGATGAGGTTAATGAGGGTGATGAGGTTAATGAGGGTGATGAGGTTAATGAAGGTGATGAGGGTGATGAGAGTGATGAGGTTAATGAGGGTGATGAGGTTAATGAGGGTGATGAGAGTGATGAGGTTAATGAAGTTGATGAGGTTAATGAAGTTGATGAGGGTGATGAGGTTAATGAGGGTGATGAGAGTGATGAGGTTAATGAGGGTGATGAGATTAATGAGGTTAATGAGGGTGATGAGGTTAATGAGGTTGATGAGGGTGATGAGGTTAACGAGGTTAATTAGGGTGATGAGGTTAATGAGGGTGATGAGGTTAATGAGGGTGCTGAGGTTGATGAAGTTAACAAGGTTAATGAGGGTGATGAGGTTGATGAGGTTAATGAGAGTGATGAGGTTAATGAGGGTGATGAGGTTAATGAGGGTGCTGAGGTTGATGAAGTTAACAAGGTTAATGAGGGTGATGAGGTTGATGAGGTTAATGAGAGTGATGAGGTTAATGAGGGTGATGAGGGTGATGAGGTTAATGAGGGTGGTGCCTCACCCGGCTGCAGGCCCCCCCCAGCCGCCCTGCAGTGTGCAGCACGTGGGTCCTGTAATGCTCCACCAGGCCCTCCAGGCTGCTGAACCTCAGGCCGGGTTCGATCAGGAAGCTGCTCTCATTGGTCCCCAGGATCTTGTAATGTCTCACCCGATTGGTCGACCGCACTGCACAGAGGGCGGGGCCAACACTCAATACAACGGTTCCTGATCGGCAGACCTTTGGTTTGACATTTAGAAGATATCACTCAATTACAGCTAGAGCTACATTCAGTAGAGCTAGAGCTACACTCGGTAGAGCTAGAGTTACGCTCGGTAGCGCTAGAGCTACACTCGATAGAGTTAGAGCTACACTCGGTAGAACTAGAGCTACACTCGGTAGAGCTAGAGTTACGCTCGGTAGCGCTAGAGCTACACTCGATAGAGCTAGACCTACGCTCGGTAGAGCTAGAGCTACACTCGATAGAGCTAGAGCTACACTCAGCAGAGCTAGAGTTACGCTCGGTAGCGCTAGAGCTACACTCGATAGAGCTAGAGCTACACTCGGTAGAACTAGAGCTACACTCGGTAGAGCTAGAGTTACGCTCGGTAGCGCTAGAGCTACACTCGATAGAGCTAGACCTACGCTCGGTAGAGCTAGAGCTACACTCGATAGAGCTAGACCTACGCTCGGTAGAGCTAGAGTTACGCTCGGTAGAACTAGAGCTACACTTGGTAGAGCTAGAGCTACACTCGATAGAGCTATACCTACGCTCGGTAGAGCTAGAGTTACGCTCGGTAGAACTAGAGCTACACTCAGTAGAGCTAGAGCTCCACTCGGTAGAGCAAGAGCTACGCTCGGTAGAGCGGCACTTTGTATGGGAAATGTTTGAGCAGTTTTTGGGGATTTATTCTGAAAGGGTTCGTCGTTAACGACTCAAAATCTGATAGGTTGATCCTGAAATGACGACAAATCATCCCTGAAGATGAAAAGTTGGTGAAACACCTGCAAACATACCAACCAGTAAACAAACAAACAAACAAATAAACAAATAAATGTATAGATAGACAGACAGACAGACAGACAGACAGACAGACATACAGATAGATAGATAGCAATCTTTGCCACTGAGGTAGAGCAGGAATGAAGCCTGTGCAGGAGTTTCGCTACCCTGAGAGATAGGCTCCGCCCCCTCCCGGCCTCACCTGACAGGACGTATCCCACGCCGTCCTGAGAGATAAGCTCCGCCCCCTCCCGGCCTCACCTGACAGGACGTATCCCACGCCGTCTCGCTCGCTGTGCCGGACCAGGAAGGCGCCCTCGCCGTTCCCGGGGCCCATCAGGTGACCCTGAGCGTCGAAGCGGTTCATCGGCCCAACGTACCATCTGAGGACGGAGCGAGTTGTCACATGTTTCACTTGATGAGGAGCTAAAAAAAACTTACTTTGGAAGGCAAATAGTGGACTTCCTGTTGGAGTTAGGTCGAAAGTTAGAGTTTGTGAGTTGTAGGTCTCGACGAGAAGAACAATTTTCGTGTCCGCTGCATTTCTCTACGACGTTCCTACGGACTGTGGCGGGGGCGATTTAAATTTTCTAGGTGGCGCTAGAGAGGCATTTTTGGAATTTTTGGGGAATTCTTTACATGATCGACGACTCTATGCGATTCTTCACGAGCCTGCCACATTTGGTGAGTTTTATGGGGTCAAATATGAGTGAAAACATAAAAAACGAAGTTAAAAGAATAATAATAAACATTACAAAAACAATATAGAATTTACGAAGGGGGCGTGGCCACTCTGAGAGGTCAGTGGCACGGTCGGTGACATACGAATTACTAATAAATACACATTTTTTTTAAACGCCTCATGAACAGAAAGTTTCACTTCAAAAAGTTGCGAGAAAGTACGAGAAAGTCATTGGCGCAAAACCCAATTTAACTAATTGTCCGGTAAGACAGCAGGTTGCCATGGTAACTGACCAGGAGCCAAACGACCAAAGCTGGAGGAAACAGCAGGGAAATTAATCATTTATAGATTGCTATAGATGTTTATAGATTATTGATAATGATAGTAGACTGTTGGACCTGAACTCTAACATTTAAGTCTGGGTTTTGTTTCGTTTCTAGAAGAAGGCGGCAGAACAACTTCACTCCTCTAATGATCCCGTTAAAGAGAAAGATGAAGTGAAGACGGTCGGAGTGAAAGAGTCCAGCTGGACGCTGCTTCTGGTGCCTTTACAGAAACTTTTAGTTCCCCTTTTATACCGCCAAAATAAGGTTTTTCTCCCCGTCGTTCTTAAAAAAAAGGAAACACCTGCGTCCAGGTGACGTCATTAAACTACTCAAAGTGGTGCAGTACGTCTGCCGGGCCTGTAGGGGGCGTTGTGGCTCTGAAACACCTTTAGGCGAGCCTCCTAACACCTTTCCTTAACACAGTGACGTCATCCAGGGGGGGTTAAGGAGAAGTGGATAGGAAAGGAGATAGGAGGGACTGTTAGGACGCACCCCCAGGACCGGAGTCCGAGGTGCGCGCTGCGCCTGCGCACAGGTAGAGGCGGTCCGCGGGACGGTTTCCAGGGTTCCCACGGAGTCGCGGAGTTTTTATGAAGTTGTGTTTTCAGAGAGCCGTTGTCATGGAAACAGACTCAAGACTTGGAGGCGATAATTCAGGTCAAGACAGTTTTCAGTGTCACATAATGCTCCAGAAATATAATCCAGTCTAGTTTGACCTCAGATGATCCAGATCTCAGTCCAGTGAAGTGGTAATCTGAGGTAATCTGAGGTAATCTGACGATAATCTGACGATAATCTGACGAACGGATCACTTGACGACTATCAGGAACAAAGTTCATTCTGATAAAAGGTGAGTGCGATTTCCCAAAAATGACTATCACACACACACACACACATACACACATACACACACACACACACACACACACACACACACACACACACACACACACACACACACACACACACACACACACACACACACACACACACACACACACACACACACACACACACACACGTTGACCTTTGCTTTGACTCTCCGCTTGTAAACGAGTTCAGTGCGAGTTTTTATGATGTTTTGTTTTTTGTTTTTTTTCCTCGGATTATTTGAAGTGTTTTCGTTCCTGCAGCTGAAACGTTTGCGGTTATTTGAATGCTTCATCTCGGTCACGGTTTGTGATCTGGTTAAATGTTGTGAAACGTGCATTACATTGAAATTGACTTGTATTTTATTATTATTATTCTACACATATTTTTTTTCTTTTGCTTTTTGTTTTCAACTTGTCTCATTGAATTTGAACCAACCCTTCGCTCGAAATAAATAAAATCAAATTAAAAGACGAAATTACATTACTAAATTAAAAGATTAAACTCAGCCCGCACGTTTCTCTCAGGATGACGTTAGAATCTCCTCGTTCTTCTCTTTTCCCTCGTAAAGCTTTGATTAGAACGCGGAACAAACTGACGTCGCAACAGGTGAGAAGCGTCACGCGCACCGCGCAGGCTCACCTGAGGAAACCGGCGGGAGTTCAGACAGGTTGACAACAACAATAATAACAATAATAATATTATTAATAATAATAATAATGACACCCACTGCTGCTCGCTGAGGCTCTCGGCCTTGGACAGGTAGTTGCTGGGCACGATGCCTGCGGCCAGCACGCGCCCGTCCCCGTCGATCTTGCGCGCTTCCCACCAGTCCCCGCGGCGACTCACCACGTTGAAGCGGTCCCCCCTCAGGAAGGACAGCTCGTCCGGGTGCCCGGCCTCGAACGACCACATGGCCGTGTACACGGACCCGGTGGGGGGAGGAGGAGGAGGAGGAGGAGGAAGAGGAGCGGCGGCGGCGGCGGCGGCGGGGGGGAGAGGGTCGCCGCCGCCGCCCTTCTTAAAGATCCGGTCCCAGAAGGAGCGCAGACACGGGCATCCTCTGCGCAGGAGGTCCTCCGGACCGGACCGGCCCCCGTGGCGGCTCATCTCCACCCCCCCCCCCCCCCCCCCCTCCCCACGCCCCCAGCCGGAACGGGGCGCACAGGTGGAGAGTCCGCGGTGCGCGCGGCGCCGTGCGCACAGGTGGAGGCGGTCGGCGGTGACCCACACGGCGGTGACCCACAGGTGGAGGCGGCCGGCGGTGACCCGCAGGTGGAGGCGGCAGGACGGTGACCCGCAGGTGGAGGCGGCGGGCGGTGACCCACAGGTGGAGGCGGCCGGCGGTGACCCACAGGTGGAGGCGGTAGGACGGTGACCCACAGGTGGAGGCGGCCGGCGGTGACCCACAGGTGGAGGCGGTAGGACGGTGACCCACAGGTGGAGGCGGCAGGACGGTGACCCACAGGTGGAGGCGGTAGGACGGTGACCCACAGGTGGAGGCGGCAGGACGGTGACCCACACGACGGTGACCCACAGGTGGAGGCGGCCGGTGGTGACCCGCAGGACGGTGCAGGTCGAGGGTCCGCGGTGACGCACACGCTGCTGCTCGCGGTCACTTCCTCGTGCCCAGTGGAAAAGGGGAAGGGAACCCGCCACTCCTCTGCCAGAGCAACGAGCAATCTCTCTCTCTGAGTCAGGATCGTTAACGGCCACACCTCCGCGACGCTTCTCATGATTTATTGCCTTTTGATCCAGTGAACGGAAGTTTAAAAAAAAAAGTATTTCTTTCCGTCCTGCGTGACGATTTAAAGCACGTGACCTCAGGTCAATGGAACCACTATAGGAAGGTTAAGAAAAAAAAATACTAATAACTCCAATGTTAATAATTCTCCCTCGGGGATTAAGAGGAAATTCTATTATATTGGAGTCTATAATGAGACATGAAAGCAATAAAGGTTCCTGAAGTTAACAGACCGTTATAAACTGTGATTCAGTTAATTCACTGCAAAGGAAATTAATTTGTTACATAACGGCTCTTTCTGCTCTACATTATCAACTCACTTTTAACTTATTTAATTTAAAATGAATAAAATCCTGACAGTCGCAGAGCTGCTTGATAGAAACGATCCTCCAACCTGTGAAAGTATAAAAACAATCTGCGGAGAATAAAACCTTCAGATGTAAAATGTGGGAAGTGAAATAAATGAACAAGAGTTTCTGTGTTGTCACTTCCTCCTGGAACGATTCCAGGTTCTCTTTCTCTTCACGTCTCTGCCGTCGAATCGTTCAGCGAGTCTGGTTCTGCAGGTCGTTTCCTCTCAGTCTGGTTCTGCAGGTCGTTTCCTCTCAGTCTGGTTCTGCAGGTCGTTTCCTCTCAGTCTGGTTCTGCAGGTCGTTTCTTCTCAGTCTGGTTCTGCAGATCGTTTCCTTTCAGTCTGGTTCTGCAGATCGTTTCCTCTCAGTCTGGTTCTGCAGGTCGTTTCTTCTCAGTCTGGTTCTGCAGATCGTTTCCTTTCAGTCTGGTTCTGCAGATCGTTTCCTCTCAGTCTGGTTCTGCAGATCGTTTCCTCTCAGTCTGGTTCTGCAGGTTGTTTCCTTTCAGTCTGGTTCTGCAGATCGTTTCCTGTCAGTCTGGTTCTGCAGATCGTTTCCTCTCAGTCTGGTTCTGCGGATCGTTTCCTCTCAGTCTGGTTCTGCGGATCGTTTCCTCTCAGTCTGGTTCTGCGGATCGTTTCCTCTCAGTCTGGTTCTGCGGATCGTTTCCTCTCAGTCTGGTTCTGCGGATCGTTTCCTCTCAGTCTGGTTCTGCGGATCGTTTCCTCTCAGTCTGGTTCTGCGGATCGTTTCCTCTCAGTCTGGTTCTGCGGATCGTTTCCTCTCAGTCTGGTTCTGCGGATCGTTTCCTCTCAGTCTGGTTCTGCGGATCGTTTCCTCTCAGTCTGGTTCTGCGGATCGTTTCCTCTCAGTCTGGTTCTGCGGGTCGTTTCCTCTCAGTCTGGTTCTGCAGATCGTTTCCTCTCAGTCTGGTTCTGCAGGTCGTTTCCTCTCAGTCTGGTTCTGCAGATCGTTTCCTTTCAGTCTGGTTCTGCAGATCGTTTCCTTTCAGTCTGGTTCTGCAGATCGTTTCCTTTCAGTCTGGTTCTGCAGATCGTTTCCTTTCAGTCTGGTTCTGCAGATCGTTTCCTCTCAGTCTGGTTCTGCAGGTCGTTTCCTTTCAGTCTGGTTCTGCAGATCGTTTCCTCTCAGTCTGGTTCTGCAGATCGTTTCCTTTCAGTCTGGTTCTGCAGATCGTTTCCTCTCAGTCTGGTTCTGCAGATCGTTTCCTTTCAGTCTGGTTCTGCAGATCGTTTCCTATCAGTCTGGTTCTGCAGATCGTTTCCTCTCAGTCTGGTTCTGCAGATCGTTTCCTCTCAGTCTGGTTCTGCAGATCGTTTCCTCTCAGTCTGGTTCTGCAGATCGTTTCCTCTCAGTCTGGTTCTGCGGATCGTTTCCTCTCAGTCTGGTTCTGCAGACCGTTTCCTTCGAGTCTGGTTCTGCAGATCGTTTCCTCTCAGTCTGGTTCTGCAGATCGTTTCCTCTCAGTCTGGTTCTGCAGATCGTTTCCTCTCAGTCTGGTTCTGCAGATCGTTTCCTTCGAGTCTGGTTCTGCAGATCGTTTCCTTTCAGTCTGGTTCTGCAGATCGTTTCCTCTCAGTCTGGTTCTGCGGATCGTTTCCTCTCAGTCTGGTTCTGCAGATCGTTTCCTCTCAGTCTGGTTCTGCGGATCGTTTCCTCTCAGTCTGGTTCTGCGGATCGTTTCCTCTCAGTCTGGTTCTGCGGATCGTTTCCTCTCAGTCTGGTTCTGCGGATCGTTTCCTCTCAGTCTGGTTCTGCGGATCGTTTCCTCTCAGTCTGGTTCTGCGGATCGTTTCCTCTCAGTCTGGTTCTGCGGATCGTTTCCTCTCAGTCTGGTTCTGCAGATCGTTTCCTCTCAGTCTGGTTCTGCAGGTTTCTACCTGTTCTGTCCTCCGTCTCGTCTCAAGGTGAAATAAAAGCGTCTTTCATTCGGTTCTACAGAAACAGAAGGTTCTTGATTGGCCTCCAGCGTTCCTCCACTGGGAACCAATCAAACCAGACGATGAAGGGATGAGGTTGCCCAGGGCAACGGGGATGAAAACACACAACGATCACACAGTATCCGAGTAAAAACGCTTCCAGACGATACTTAAAATACTTTATTGTTTGCATAAGGAGTGTTTTGCTACCTGACGGAAACACAGCCGTGTGATTTTGGTGTTTATGGCTCAAGTTCCCCGCCATCGCCGGCTCGCGTTCCCACGGTGATCGATGGCGGCGGCGGCGAGCGGTGGTGTAAACAGAGGCGCTGTCGTCGTGGCGACCGCGGCCCCGGAGCGTCCCGACAGGAAGTTCAGCGACAGGAAGTTTAAACTACCGAGACTCAAGTTGTCCGTAAATCCGCGGTAAAGCCTCTCATCCCTCCACACCCCAACGTCGGGCTCCGTTTCCACGGCAACCATTCACGTGACAATGCGTCGTTTTTTTTTTTTTTTTTTCACATTTTCATTTTGGAAAAGTTTCACGTTCACACCTTTTAAAAATGATGTCCGTTTCTACGGAAACGGAAGAATTGCTGAACGTGATGCAGTGAGCACTTTGGGCCACGAGTGGGCGCTGTTGTCTGTTTTTACAGTGACTGTCAAAATAAAATTGCCAAGTTGGATCATTATCATGGTGACTGTGTCAAAATAAAACCACCAAAATAAAGCCACCAAGTTGGATTGTCATCATGGTGACTGTCAAAATAAAACCACCAAAATAAAATGACCAAGTTGGATTGTCATCATGGTGACTGTCAAAATAAAACCACCAAAATAAAATGACCAAGTTGGATTGTCATCATGGTGACTGTCAAAATAAAACCACCAAAATAAAATGACCAAGTTGGATTGTCATCATGGTGACTGTCAAAATAAAACCACCAAAATAAAATGACCAAGTTGGATTGTCATCATGGTGACTGTCAAAATAAAACCACCAAGTTGGATCATTATCACGGTGACTGTCAAAATAAAACCACCAAGTTGGATTGTTATTACAGTGACTGTCAAAATAAAACCACCAAGTTGAATTGTTTTCACGGTGACTGTCAAAATAAAACCACCAAGTTGGATTGTTATCATGGTGACTGTCAAAATAAAGCCACCAAAACAAAACCACCAAGTTGGATTGTCATCATGGTGACTGTCAAAATAAAACCGCCAAGTTGGATTGTCATCATGATGACTGTCAAAATAAAACCGCCAAGTTGGATTGTCATCATGGTGACTGTCAAAATAAAACCGGCAAGTTGGATTGTCATCATGGTGACTGTCAAAATAAAACCACCAAGTTGGATTGTCATCATGGTGACTGTCAAAATAAAAGTTCCAGGTCCCGGGAGAACATGACACCCCACGGAGGAAACGTCGTTCTCATCGTGCAGAAGAACTGACCAGTTTTCGCCCGTTTCCATGGAGACGGGCCGTTTTCTCGCTGTGTTTCCAGAGACCCTGAGCTCCGTTGTCGTGGAAACCGACTCCAGAACTCCACTAAAGATTCTGTTTTTTTTTTTTTCCCATTCGGGGTTGTTGGGAAGACGAGGCGACATAATTGTTCAAACTTGACAGATTCTTTCTGTTTACGTGAGACTTGATAAACGTGGAGCGCCTGGAAGCACGAGGAGAAACTGAGTTTTAGTGTTTCCATCAGTTCCACCCGTCGTATGGGACCTTATTGTGAAAGTACAGATTTATGTGTGTCACACCGTTGAGCTTCGTTTTAATAACATGACGGGAGTTTGAGGACGTTTCCGCAGCTCGTCTGCAATATTTAATGGAAATAAACATTTTCTTCTCCTTTCAAGTTTGTATTCGACACCGATTTTCCCTGAATGACATAAAACTCCAGGTTAAAAAAAACAGATGAAGGAGGTAAAAGTGGCTAAAAGAGCTGGGATTGTTTAAAACAGGTCAAATGGCTGGAAAATATTAGGTACATTTTTTTTTTAAAGAAATAAAGAAAAAAACCTGAAAAAAAATTAATTTAAGAAAAAAAAGGGGAAAAAAAGACAAAAATGTTAAGAAACGAGCAGCGGCTGCAAGCAAAAGAGACTAAAATCGTCAAAATGTTGAAAGGTCTCAAAAAAAAAAAAATCAAAAAATGGCGACAAAAAGCTAAAAAATGTCATAAAATATATCAAAATCATCGCGATGACACTTCTTAAATACAAACATGTTTTACAGCAGAAGAATAATTTTTGTTTGGTGAAAAATCAAGAAAACGTTTCTTCGGCTCATAAAGGCTGCAGAGCTCTTCGTTTTCTAGCATCACTGATCTATAATATAGAGCATTTCGTGTAGAATCTTGTGGTACAAAAGAGATTTTCATGCCATTTCCTGTTTGAAATCATGCAAACTGATGAGATATTGGAATTAAATGATTATTGGTTGGTGAGATCCAGCTGGAGGAGAGCACCGCGAAGGCCAATGGGATGAGGTTTCTCATCCACAATCTGGTTAGCACAGCAGGCATGGCGATGAGAAAGTGCCGAGTCATCGTTAAGTGAGACTGGTTAGCACAGCAGGCATGGCGATGAGAATGTGCCGAGTCATCCATGAGGCGAGGCTCTGGTGAGCTCACATGTATGGGGATGAGAATGTGCTGAGTCATCGTTAGGTGAGACTGGTTAGCACAGCAGGCATGGCGATGAGAATGTGCCGAGTCATCCATGAGGCGAGGCTCTGGTGAGCTCACATGTATGGGGATGAGAATGTGCTGAGTCATCGTTAGGTGAGACTGGTTAGCACAGCAGGCATGGCGATGAGAATGTGCCGAGTCATCTATGAGGCGAGGCTCTGGTGAGCTCACATGTATGAGGATGAGAATGTGCTGAGTCATAATCAGGTGGGACTGGTTAGGTCAACAGGCATGAGGATGAGAATGTGCCGAGTCATCGTTAGGCGAGACTGGTTAGTACAGCAGGCATGCCGATGAGAACGTGCCGAGTCATCGTTAGGTGAGCCTGGTTAGCACAGCAGGCATGAGGATGAGAATGTGCTGAGTCATAATTAGGTGAGACTGGTTTGGTCAGCAGGCATGAGGATGAGAATGTGCTGAGTCATCTATGAGGCGAGGCTCTGGTGAGCTCACATGTATGAGGATGAGAATGTGCTGAGTCATAATCAGGTGAGACTGGTTAGCACAGCAAGCACGAGGATGAGAATGTGCTGAGTCATCGTTAGGTGAGACTGGTTAGCTCAACAGGAATGAGGATGAGAATGTGCCGAGTCATCGTTAGGTGAGACTGGTTAGCTCAACAGGAATGAGGATGAGAATGTGCCGAGTCATCGTTAGGTGAGACTGGTTAGCTCAACAGGAATGAGGATGAGAATGTGCCGAGTCATCGTTAGGTGAGACTGGTTAGCTCAACAGGAATGAGGATGAGAATGTGCCGAGTCATCGTTAGGTGAGACTGGTTGGCACAGCAGGCATGAGGATGAGAATGTGCCGAGTCATCGTTAGGTGAGACTGGTTAGCTCAACAGGAATGAGGATGAGAATGTGCCGAGTCATCGTTAGGTGAGACTGGTTGGCACAGCAGGCATGAGGATGAGAATGTGCCGAGTCATCGTTAGGTGAGACTGGTTAGCTCAACAGGAATGAGGATGAGAATGTGCCGAGTCATCGTTAGACGACTGGTCAGCTCACATATGTGGGGATGAGAAAGTGCTGAGTCATCGCAAGGCATGGCGTGTTGCATCATAAAGGAGCTTTGGCGTTTCCCCGTGCTTCCAGTCCGGATGCTACGCTAGGCTAACTGCTGTCAACCTAGAAGTGGAGGTTTTTCTTAAAGGAGCTGCGGATTAAAAGATGTTTTTTTTTTTTCTTTTTTCTCTCTCTCTGTTGGATCAGTTTGTGTTTTAGCCGATTTAACCGTGTCGCCGCCTGAATATTGCACGAATCCAGTCCTGGCCTGCGGCCGTGGCACGCCGACGGAGTACGAACGTTAGAAAACAACAAAGGGGCGTAGAAAAAGTACAAAGAGTATTTCAGTGTGCTCAGTGTTTTCGATCAGGGAGTGTGTCCTCGCGCACACACACACACACACACACACACACACACACACACACACACACACACACACACACACACACACACACACACACACACACACACACACCTTCCTCCGGCCCGATGAAGGAGCGTCGGGTCAGTTTGTGTCCGAGGAGTCGTGCTGCTCCTCCCTTCATCCACAGTGGGTTTTTAATGTTCTCACACTGGTAGAGGACTCCCCCCTGCTCGCCCCCCTCCCTCCCCCCCACCCCCCCCCTTGCTACACCTCGATGGTCTTGAAGTAGATGCGGGCGTAGATCATGTCCAGCTGGCTGTGCAGGGCGTGGAAGGAGGGCCTCTTGGACGGCTCGGCGGCCCAGCAGTCCATCATGATGTGGTAGATGTTGGGGGGGCAGCGGGTGGGGCACGGCAGGCGGAACCCGGAGGACAGCAGGTCCAGCACCTCCTTGTTGCTCTTCCCTGGGGGGGGGGGAGGATGAGAAGCGTTTTCAGCGGGGGCTGGGCTGAACGGCGGCGGCGTCCGGACCGGCGTGGCTCTCACCTTCGTAGGGCATCTTCCCCCGCGACATCATCTCGTACAGCAGCACGCCGAACGACCACACGTCCGACTTGACGGAGAAGCGCTGGTAGACGGCGGCCTCGGGCGCCGTCCAGCGCACCGGGATCTTGGTGGTGCGGCTGGCGGTGTACACGCTGTCCTGCGGGGGGGGGGAGGGGGGGGGGGGACACATGTTACCGACCGACGCTCAGGTCGAGGATTTCCAACTGCTGCCGCCGAGCCCCTGAGCGGGGCGCTTCCCGCCGCCAAGGAGTCTCACCTTGATGATGCGGCCCCAAATCTGAAATCGGGCCTGTGATTTCTGGTTATTTTCATGTGATTTATGATTTCAGGTTATTTTCTTGTGATTTCATGCTGATTTCAGGTTATTTCCATGTGATTTCGGGTTATTTTCATGTGATTTCATGCTATTTTCATGTGATTTTAGGTTATTTTCATGTGATTTCGGGTTATTTTCATGTGATTTCATGTTATTTTCATGTGATTTCATCTATTTTCATGTAATTTCGGGTTGTTTTCATGTGATTTCAGGTTATTTTCATGTGATTTCATGTTATTTTCATGCTATTTTCACATGTGATTTAGGTTATTTTCATGTGATTTGGGGTTATTTTAATGTGATTTCATGTTATTTTCATGTGATTTCATGCGATTGTAGGCTATTTTCATGTGATTTTTATGTGATTTCATGCTATTTTCACATGTGATTTAGGTTATTTTCATGTGATTTTGGGTTATTTTCATGTGATTTCATGTTATTTTCATGTGATTTCATGCGATTGTAGGCTATTTTCATGTGATTTTTATGTGATTTCATGCTATTTTCATGTGATTTCGGGTTATTTTCATGTGATTTCAGGTTATTTTCATGTGATTTCAGGTTATTTTCACATGTGATTTGGGTTATTTTCATGTGATTTTGGGTTATTTTCATGTGATTTCATGCTATTTTCATGTGATTTTAGGCTATTTCATGTGATTTCATGTGATTTTCATGTGATTTCATGCTATTTTCATGTGATTTTAGGTTATTTTCATGTGATTTCATGCTATTTTCATGTGATTTTAGGCTATTTCATGTGATTTCATGTGATTTTCATGTGATTTCATGCTATTTTCATGTGATTTCAGGTTATTTTCATGTGTTTGGTAAGAGTTGTTGCCTTTAACCAGTCAAACCAGTGTTCCTCCAACGTCAACTTCCCCTGGTTGACTTCCTGTTTCTGAACGACACACAGGTTTAGAAAGTCCATGGTCATTTAGTTGTTTTGTTTTTGTTTGTTTTGTTTTGTTTTTGTTTTTTTTTGGGGGGGGGGGGGGGGTCGGGGGGGTATTAAGGCTGGGTGAGGTGAAAGCTCAGCTCGTTTTAAATCCAAAGCCGGGGGATTGTCGTCTACGTCCTGGCAACTCGAGGAAAAACATGATTTGTAGACGGAGAAGCTCAGTGAGTGAAAATGTGTGTGTGTGTGTGTGTGTGTGTGTGTGTGTGTGTGTGTGTGTGTTCACTGGGCTGCCGCCGAGCCCCTGAGCAGAGCGCTTCCCGCCGCGGCGTCTCACCTTGATGATGCGGGCCAGGCCGAAGTCGGCCACCTTGCAGAGCAGGTCGTCCCCCACCAGGATGTTCCGCGCCGCCAGGTCCCGGTGCACGATGTGGCGGTCCTCCAGGTACGCCATGCCCTCGCCGATCTGACTGCCCATGTAGATGAGGTGGGCCGAGGTGAGGACCTGGCCTTCAGCCGCTGGGGGGGGGGGAGGGGAGGAGGGGGGGGGGCAGATTAATCCTGACGGCTTCACCACAGTCTCATCCTCATTAACAGTCATGCCCAGAGAATGTGGTTCATGTGATTTCAGGTTATTTTCATTTGATTTCAGGTTATTTTCATTAGATTTTTGATTTCAGGTTATTTTCATGTGATTTCAAGCTATTTTCATGTGATGTATGATTATTTCCCTTTGATTTCAGGTTATTTTCATGTGATTTCATACTATTTCCATTTGTTTTCCTACTATTTTCATTGGATTTCAGGTTATTTTCATGTGATTTCAGGTTATTTTCATGTGATTTCAGGTTATTTTCATTTGATTTCAGGTTATTTTCATGTGATTTCAAGCTATTTTCATGTGATTTATGATTATTTCCCTTTGATTTCAGGTTATTTTCATGTGATTTCATACTATTTCCATTTGATTTCCTACTATTTTCATTTGATTTCAGGTTATTTTCATGTGATTTCAGGTTATTTTCATGTGATTTCAAGTTATTTTCATGTGATTTATGATTATTTCCCTTTGATTTCAGGTTATTTTCATGTGATTTCATACTATTTCCATTTGTTTTCCTACTATTTTCATTTGATTTCAGGTTATTTTCATGTGATTTCAGGTTATTTTCATGTGATTTCAGGTGATCTTCATGTGATTTCATACTATTTGTGTGACTTCAGATTATTTTCATGTGATTTCAGGTTATTTTCATCTGATTTCAGGTTATTTTAATCTGATTTCATACTATTCATGTGATTTCAGATTATTTTCACGTGATTTCAGGTTTGTTATATATTATATTATTTCAGGATTTCTTCACATGATTTCAGATCAGTCATGATCTTCCTGGTTTCAAGTCAAGTCCACTCCTCCGGCTGTCTGAGGTGAACAAAGTCCCGGCGTCTGACGTTCTGCACTTCCTAACGTCGTACTGAAGTTGAACTTGTATTGACTGAATTCCCTGAAATCATGAGGCTGAATGTTAAGAGTAGTTTACTTAAAACCAGTCAAACCAGTTCCTCCAACGTCTACTTCCCCTCCTGACTTCCTGTTTCTGAACGACACACGGCCATTTAGTTGTTTTTGTTTTTGTTTGTTTGGGGGGGGGGGAGGGGGGGGTATTAAGGCTGAATGAGGTGAAAGCTCGGCTCTTTTTAAATCCAAAGCCGGGGGATTGGGGTGTGTGTGTGTGTGTGTGTGTGTGTGTGTGTGTGTGTGTGTGTGTGTGTGTGTGTGTGCTCACAGGACAGGTAGGTCTTCAGACTGCCCTTGCTCATCAGCTCGGTGACGATGTAGACCGGCTCTCCTCTGGAGCACATGGCCAGGAGCTCGATGAGCTTCGGATGATTCAGACTCTTCAGAGCCTGAACTTCCTTCACGAACTCGTCCTGCTTCGTGTCCTCTGGAGGGACACACACACACACACACACACACACACACACACACACACACACACACACACACACACACACACACACACACACACACACACACACACACACACACACACACACACACACCTGTCAGGAAGGTCAGCGCCACCGCCTGCTTCCTGCATTTAGCACAATTTACTGTCTTCACACACACTATATTATCTTCACACACACTTCGGTATCTTCACACACACATTTCACACACACTTCACACACACACACTTTACTATCTTCACACACACTTCATTATCTTCACACACACTTCACACTATCTTCACACACAGACTTTAATATCTTCACACACACACTTTTCTGTCTTCACACACACTTCACACACACTTCACACACACTTTACTATCTTCACACACACTTTACTATCTTCACACACACTTCACACTATCTTCACACACATTTCACACACACTTCACACACACTTTACTATCTTCACACACACTTCACACTATCTTCACACACACTTCACACTATCTTCACACACATTTCACACACACTTCACACACACTTTACTATCTTCACACACACTTTACTATCTTCACACACACTTCACACTATCTTTACACACACACTTCACTATCTTCACACACACTTCATTATCTTCACACACACTTCACACTATCTTCACACACAGACTTTAATATCTTCACACACACACTTTTCTGTCTTCACACACACTTCACACTATCTTCACACACATTTCACACACACTTCACACACACTTTACTATCTTCACACACACTTCACACTATCTTTACACACACACTTCACTATCTTCACATACACTTCATTGTCTTCACACACACACACTTCATACTATCTTCACACACACTTCACACACACTTCATTGTCTTCACACACAC
The DNA here is from genome assembly GCF_963422515.1 of Blennius ocellaris. NCBI lineage: Eukaryota > Metazoa > Chordata > Actinopteri > Blenniiformes > Blenniidae > Blennius > Blennius ocellaris. The sequence goes on from NC_137654.1 coordinate 30,875,561, forward strand.
TTCACACACACGTCATTGTCTTCACACACACTTCACACACACTTCATTGTCTTCACACACACACTTCACTATCTTCACACACACATTTCACACTATCTTCACACACACACTTCACACACACACTTCACTATCTTCACACACACTTCACACTATCTTCACACACACACACACACATACTTCACACACACACTTCACTATCTTCACACACACACTTCACACTATCTTCACACACACACACCTCACACTGTCTCAAAACAAAACCATAAAGGAAGTGTGTTCTCCGGCGCCCCCCTGCTGTGGCGGCGGTGGCGTCCGTACCTTGCTTGAGCGTCTTGATGGCGACCTTGCGGTTCTCGGCGGTCCACAGCGCCTCCCACACCTCCCCGAAGTGCCCCTCCCCCAGCTTCCTCAGCAGGCGGAACTCCTCCCGCGGCCGCTCCCAGCGCTCCATGTCGAACAGCTCCCGCTGCAAGCAGACAACACCGTGAGCCCCACCCTCCTCCGTCACCTCCGTCACCTCCGGCTGACTCAGCGGCAGCGCCGCTCAGCCGGGATGCTGAGTCGTGAAATCTCACGGCTGCAGGGTTTTTCTCCACATGACCAGTGTGGATCGACGCCAAACCCGACGTTTGTGGTAAAAAACACCTGAAAGTTTGTTTTCATGAACGCTTGTTCTGCTGCGTCGCTTATTTTAACTATTCTTCATCTTCATTGACCTGAAAGTTCCTCTATTACAGTTAATGAGTGACTCAAGTCAGACTTTAATCATGTTTAGCATGTAGCATCGCTAATGTGTGAACCCCGAAGCTCTTTAGCATGTAGCATGTAGCATCGCTAATGTGTGAGCCCCGAAGCTCTCTCGCATGTAGCATGTAGCATCGCTAATGTGTGAGCCCCGAAGCTCTTTAGCATGTAGCATCGCTAATGTGTGAGCCCCGAAGCTCTTTAGCATGTAGCATGTAGCATCGCTAATGTGTCAGCCCCAAAGCCCTTTAGCATGTAGCATCGCTAATGTGTGAGCCCCGAAGCTCTTTAGCATGTAGCATCGCTGATGTGTGAGCCCCGAAGCTCTTTAGCATGTAGCATCGCTAATGTGTGAGCCCCGAAGCTCTTTAGCATGTAGCATCGCTAATGTGTGAGCCCCGAAGCTCTTTAGCATGTAGCATGTAGCATCGCTAATGTGTGAGCCCCAAAGCTCTTTAGCATGTAGCATCGCTAATGTGTGAGCCCCGAAGCTCTTTAGCATGTAGCATCGCTGATGTGTGAGCCCCGAAGCTCTTTAGCATGTAGCATGTAGCACGGCGCGGCAACAGTTAAACGACTGAGCGACGTCAGGCTAACGCTGCTGCTGTGGTACCGACTATCTTCCTCCTCTTGATGTTTCCTCGGAACATAATTTACAGTTCGTCTTCATTTTGTCGTTTTCAGTCATGTTAAACAACCTCAAGCCGCAGAAGTCGTTCGTACCGGTATCGGTACCGGTATCGGTACCGATATCGGTGCATATCTCGTTATATCATTATGTATATTTGAGTCATTTTTATCTACAAAACTTCACTTCAAGTAAACCAGGTTTTCTCTATAATGCGCGATAGCATTGAAATAAAAAAAACAGCAAATATTAAAATGGTCTTTTTTTTACGATGCTAAATATTCCTTCTTTTGAAAACTGTTAAACGCGTCAGGCTGGGGGGAAAATTTCACTTCCAGAATGAACGAGGGATGAAAACAGGATCAATAAAAATAAATTAATTCACGTGGCAAAGAAACAAAGTCGTTTTGTGCCAAATTTATTCTCGTTATCAACGGCGTGCTACAAAATGATTGGATAACTCAAAACAACACGACAGAGAAATGAAATGAAAGACCAACGGAATGTGAAATAAACGGGACAACAAAGAAACAAGTGGATTAATAACGTTAGAAAACCAAACAAGGCAAAACACCCAAAACAGAGCAGGCGAAGGTTTCACCTCCACAAAGAACTCAGCAACTAAAGAAAAACCCCAAAACAGCAAAAAAAAAAAAGACAAACAAAGACAAAATCCCAGCAAAAATGATAAGAAATTAAAAAAAGAAAGGGCACACCTTCATAATAAAGTATATCCTCCCACAGAAAATACAGAAACAAAAGTACTGAATTGAAAAAGTCATAATAATAATAAAAATTCAAACAAAACAAAAACAGATCAAATGTGAAGCTGCAAGATTGGAAACATTAGTAAAGAATAAATAAACAAAAAGCAACACAAAAATCCCTCTAAGCAACAAAGTAAAAAAAAAAAAAACCCAAACCAGACAATATGTTAGAGTACATTAAAAAAAAAAAAAAAAAAAAAAAAATCAATTAAGAAAACTCAACACTACAAACACCTGAAAACAAATTAAACCAGGATGCGGCGTTGGAGGACAAAAACATGAACAAATGAAATAAAACCTAAATAAAGCAAAATGAAATGAAAAATATAAGATGGAAATATTGCTGGAGTTTACGTAGCGTCTCTCTGCGCCGCTATGCTAGTGGAGACCGAGCTGCTGGATGACAGCGTCAGTCACTTAAACAGGTTTAGCATGTAGCATGTAGCATCGCTGGTGTGTGAGCCTGAAACTGTGTAGTATGTAGCATGTAGCATTGCTGGTGTGAGCCTGAAACTCTGTAGCATGTAGCGTCGCTGGTGTGAGCCTGAGACTCTGTAGCATGTAGCATCGCTGGTGTGTGAGCCTGAAACTCTGTAGCATGTAGCATGTAGCATTGCTGGTGTGAGCCTGAAACTGTGTAGCATGTAGCATCACTGGTGTGAGCCTGAAACTGTGTAGCATGTAGCATCGCTGGTGTGTGAGCCTGAAACTGTGTAGCATGTAGCATTGCTGGTGTGAGCCTGAGACTCTGTAGCATGTAGCATCGCTGGTGTGAGCCTGAAACTCAGTAGCATGTAGCATCGCTGGTGTGTGAGCCTGAAACTCTGTAGCATGTAGCATCGCTGGTGTGAGCCTGAAACTCAGTAGCATGTCGCATTGCTGGTGTGAGCCTGAAACTCAGTAGCATGTAGCATGTAGCATTGCTGGTGTGTGAGCCTGAAACTCTGTAGCATGTAGCATGTAGCATTGCTGGTGTGTGAGCCTGAAACTCTGTAGCATGTAGCATGTAGCATGTAGCAGGGCTCGGCAGCAGCTAAACTGCTAAGCGACAGGCTAACTCCGCTGGTGATGAAGTGTCGTACAAACGACCCTCAAGTGTCTCACGACTTATCTTGAAATGAAAAATGTCACCAGGAAGAGAAAAGAAAGCCAGAAATGTTTTGGCAACTCGTCGATGATTTAAACAGCTTAAAACAAATCACCATACAGAAGACAATAAAAAAAAAAAATAATAAAAAAATCTGCTCTTACAATAAAAAGTGATTTGATTGTTTAAAGTGCCGGAAGAATTCAAATCAATGATTAATAGATTAATAAAAAATGTCACCAATAACATGTCGTTCATCAATAAAAACTCAGACTGTGACCAGTTGGTTGAAAAACGTTTTCCTCATAAACTCAGATAATCTCAGCGAGAGTAAAGTTCAAAGGTCAAAGGTCCTTGTTATGCAGCAAGTTCAGTGTGTGTGTGTGTGTGTGTGTGTGTGTGTGTGTGTGTGTGTGTGTGTGTGTGTGTGTGTGTGTGTGTGTGTGTGTCCTCGGCCTCGATCGATTCTCAGCGATCACTGGAAGGGAAGAGAGAAGACGAGTAATCACTGGTTGAACACAAGTGAAAAGAAACATATTAAACCTTGTTCTTGGGATGTACCGATACCTGATACAGACACCGATATCTGATACCTGATACCTGATACCGACACGGATACCTGATACCTGATACTGATACTTGATACTGATACTGACACAGATACCTGATACCGACATTAATAACTGATACCAGTACCTGATACTGATACCAATACTTGATACTGACACTGATACCTGATACTGACATTAATAACTGATACCAGTACCTGATACCGATACCAATACTTGATACTGACACGATACCTGATACATGATACCGATACCTGATACCGACATTAATAACTGATACCAGTACCCGATACCGATACCAATACTTGATAATGACACGATACCTGATACATGATCCCGACATTAATAACTGATACCAGTATCTGATACCGATACCAATACTTGATACTGACACGATACCTGATACCGATAGCAAAATTGGTATTGGGGTCCTACACTGAACGGAATACTTAAACCCCCAACAAAACCCGTTGAGTATTATGTGACGTCACGAGACTCTTAAATATTAATGAGAACGACTGAACTGTAAATTATGTTCTGACAACATGTCAAGACAAAGACAGGTTGTTCAACACCAGCAACTTCATCACCAGCAGTTAGCCTGATGTCGCTCAGTAGTTTAATTGCGCCGAGCCGTGCTATATGCTACATGCTACAGCCTTTCAGGCTCACACACCAGCGATGCTACATGCTACATGCTAAGCATGATTAAAGTGAGTGATCAGTCAACAGTCTACGGTAGCACAGCGCAGAGCGGAGAGAGACGCTACGCGCTGCGCTATGCTACTGGAGACGCGGTCGTATCCCGTGACGTAGCGTCGATGTAGCGGAAATGCTGCTGAGAGTTTGAACTCTCATTGTATCGGGAGAGTCGTTGATGGTTTGTGTCTCCTCACTAGTAGACTAGTAGTAGGTAGGTAGGTGGGTGGGTAGGTAGGTAGGTAGGTAGGTGGGTAGGTGGGTAGGTAGGTGGGTAGCTAGGTAGGTGGGTAGGTAGGTAGCTAGGTAAGTAGGTGGGTAGCTAGGTAGGTGGGTAGGTAGGTAGCTAGGTAGGTAGGTGGGTGGGTAGGTGGGTAGGTAGGTAGTTGGTAGGTAGGTAGTTAGGTAGGTAGGTGGGTAGGTAGCTAGGTAGGTGGGTAGGTAGGTAGGTAGTTGGTAGGTAGGTAGGTGGGTAGGTAGGTAGGTAGGTGGGTAGGTAGGTAGGTAGTTGGTAGGTAGGTAGGTGGGTAGGTAGCTAGGTAGGTGGGTAGGTAGGTAGGTAGTTGGTAGGTAGGTAGGTAGGTGGGTAGCTAGGTAGGTGGGTAGGTAGGTAGGTAGGTGGGTAGGTAGGTAGGTAGGTGGGTAGCTAGGTAGGTGGGTAGGTAGGTAGGTAGGTGGGTAGGTAGGTAGGTGGGTAGCTAAGTAGGTAGGTAGGTAGATGGCTAGGTAGGTAGGTAGGTAGGTAGGTAGGTAGGTAGGTGGCTAGGTAGGTAGGTAGGTGGGTAGGTGGGTGGGTAGCTAGGTAGGTGGGTAGGTAAGTAGGTAGGTAGGTAGGTAGGTCAATGAGTAAACCAGTAATCAGGTAGCTCGGTTGGTATTCAAGTAGAGCAGTAGGGCAGTCAGACAGGTCGATACCTGATGGGGGGGGAAAGTGGGTCATTCAGCAGATGGACGAGTAGAGAGAGAGATTGGTAAGAAGATAAGTTTCCAGGTAGAGAGAGAGATTGGTAAGAAGATAAGTTACCAGGTAGAGAGAGAGATTGGTAAGAAGATAAGTTACCAGGTAGAGAGAGAGATTGGTAAGAAGATAAGTTTCCAGGTAGAGAGAGAGATTGGTAAGAAGATAAGTTTCCAGGTAGAGAGAGAGATTGGTAAGAAGATAAGTTACCAGGTAGGGACGGAGATGAAGACAGAGACAATGACGTAGTTTGCTAGATGAAGAAATAACAGAAAGACGAGATAAGAAGGTATGCAGATCAGAGAGGTTGTTGGGTTCAGTGTAACAAGGTGGTTAGTTGAAACGTAGACATAGACGAGCTAGCTAGAGAGGCAGGTAGAGTTACAGCGGTAGTATCCCTTCATATTAATTAATGTGACACGTGTCAGAAGCAAAAATCACGAGGATCCAGACAGAAGACAGAAAAGTCAGAGACGTATAATCCAGGTTCTAATCCGCCATGCCTTGTCTTACTGGTCAGAACAGCCCTACTGCCTTGCCATTGTGTGGTTTCCTGGTGAGATCACGACCCACTGTGAGGGTGCGGGAGGCGTCCTACCTGCTGGGCGCAGGGCTCCTGCAGCGGCACCCCCAGGCTGCGGCCGTTCTTCTGGTAGTAGGACACCAGCTCCCCCAGCGTCCCGAACGAGATCTTGTCCGACACGAAGTACGCCCCAATGGACGAGCGCTGGATCCGGAAGTGGTACACCTTCGCCTCGCTGCGCGCTGCGGGGCGGAGACACGGCTCAGTCGCTGCGGCCTCGTCCAACCATCGTCCAACATCCAGCCGTCGTCCAACATCCAGCCATCGTCCAACATCCATCATCCATTCAACATCCAGTCATCGTCCAACATCCATCATCCATCCAACATCCAGTCATCCAACCAACATCCAGTCATCCAACCAACATCCAGTCATCATCCAACATCCAGTCATTGTCCAACATCCATCCAACATCCAGCCATCGTCCAACATCCAGCCATCCAACCAACATCCAGTCATCATCCAACATCCAGTCATCGTCCAACATCCAGTCATCGTCCAACATCCAGTCATCCAACCAACACCCAGTCATCATCCAACATCCAGTCATCGTCCAACATCCATCATCCATTCAACATCCAGCCATCCAACCAACATCCAGTCATCCAACCAACACCCAGTCATCCAACCAACATCCAACCATCGTCCAACATCCATCATCCAACCATCGTCCAACATCCATCATCCAGCCATCGTCCAACATCCAGCCATCCAACCAACATCCAGTCATCATCCAACATCCAGTCATCGTCCAACATCCAGTCATCCAACCAACACCCAGTCATCATCCAACATCCAGTCATCGTCCAACATCCATCATCCATCCAACATCCAGCCATCCAACCAACATCCAGTCATCATCCAACATCCAGTCATCATCCAACATCCAGTCATTGTCCAACATCCATCATCCATCCAACATCCAGCCATCGTCCAACATCCAGCCATCCAACCAACATCCAGTCATCATCCAACATCCAGTCATCGTCCAACATCCAGTCATCCAACCAACACCCAGTCATCATCCAACATCCAGTCATCGTCCAACATCCATCATCCATCCAACATCCAGCCATCGTCCAACATCCAGCCATCCAACCAACATCCAACCATCGTCCAACATCCATCATCCAGCCATCGTCCAACATCCAGTCATCGTTCAACATCCAACATCCAGTCATCATCCAACATCCAACATCAAGAGGAAGAGGAGGAGGAGCAGGAGGAAGAGGAGGAGGAGGAGGAGGAGGAGGAGGAAGAGGAGGAGGAGGAGCAGGAGGAAGAGGAGGAAGAGGAGGAAGTGTCTCTCGGCCACCAGAGGCCTGATGATGCATATTTGAGGAAGACGAGTCAGTGAAAATTGAACTGCAGCATTTTGACCCCCAGAGACCTGAAGGACCTTGAAGGAGGGCGGAGGGAGGGGGTGGAGGCGTGGAGGGTGGAGGGTGGAGGCATGGAGGAGGGGTGGAGGGGGGGTGGAGGAGTGATGAAGGGGCAGCTGGAGGTGACTCCGGGGAGTAATAACAAACACTCTGAAGTCACAAATCACAGAAAATTTTCATCTGAAATAAACTGTTGTGCTTCAGAATGTGGGTTTTTACTGAACTACTGAACTACTGAACTCCCACAGCCCAGAATTCATTCTGAGACCCTGAACTGGATGAAGGTAGAGAAGAACCCGTTTCCATGGTAACATTTAAAAATGCACCGTTTCTCACGTTCACATGGCAACGACGTGAAAACAATGTGTGTTTACACGGGAACACTTGTTATTATGGCGACTGTCAAAATAAAACTACCAAGTTGGATTATGATAACGGTGACAAAGTAAAGAAAAGAAAGAAAAGAGAGAGAGAAAGAGGGTGGAGGATCTCAGGCTCACCAGAGATGGTGTACTCGTCACTGTGACTCTCACTGATGCGGACCAGGAAGGAGCCATCTTTGTTCTGGGAGGCCAGCAGCAGCTTCTCCGCTTTCATGCGGTTTATGTTGCCGTAGTACCACCTGCAGGAGAGGGTGGGGGGGTGGAGGGGGCAGAGGAGTGGAGGGGCGGAGGTGGACGGGGCAGAGGGGTGGAGGGAGCAGAGGGGTGTAGGGGTGGAGGTGGAGGGGGCAGAGGGGTGGAGGGAGCAGAGGGGTGGATGGGTGGAGGTGGAGGGGGTGTTGGGGTGGAGATGGAAGGGTGGAGGTGGAGGTGGAGGGGGTGTTGGGGTGGGGGTGGAGGGGGTGTTGGGGTGGAGATGGAAGGGTGGAGGGGTGGAGGTGGAGGGGTGGAGATGGAAGAGTGGAGGTGGAGGTGGAGGGGTGGAGGTGGAGTTGGAGTGGTGGAGGGGATGTTGGGGTGGAGGTGGAGGGGTGGATGGGTGGAGGTGGAGGGGTGGGGGGATGGACGGGTGGAGGTGGAGGGCCAGAGGGGTGGAGGAGGTGGAGGTGGAGGGGCAGAGAGGTGGGGGGATGGAGGGGTGGAGGGGCGGATGTGGAGGGGTGGAGGTGGAGGGGCAGAGGGGTGGGGGGATGGAGGGGTGGAGGTGGAGGGGTGGAGGTGGAGGGGCAGAGGGGTGGAGGAGGTGGAGGTGGAGGGGCAGAGGGGTGGGGGGATGGAGGGGTGGAGGGGCGGAGGTGGATGTGGAGGGGTGGAGGTGGAGGGGCAGAGGGGTGGAGGTGGAGGGGCAGAGGGGTGGGGGGATGGAGGGGTGGAGGGGCGGAGGTGGAGGGGTGGAGGTGGAGGTGGAGGGGTGGAGGGACACACAACAACAAGCGGGTGAGAAGCAGCAGAGGAAACGACTTCACGTCTCGCTAGAAAACGTCGAGCCGCAGCTTTTTCACACGGCTGAAGTTCCTGGACTGTGAGTCACAGTGTTTGTTCACACATCAGCCTCTATTTACCCCGAGAGGTGAAGCGTCCCGGAGTGGGCGTGGCCCGGGGTGGGCGTGGTCCGGAGTGGGCGTGGCCCGCCTGACGATCGGGTTTCACAGAAACCGACAACAAAACCCTTCAAGGCGAGAGGCTGGTCCAGTGTGTGTGTGTGTGTGTGTGTGTGTGTGTGTGTGTGTGTGTGTGTGTGTGTGTGTGTTTCAGAAAAGTTCTCGTCCACAAGGCGACGTTTTTGAAAACGATGTCCGTTTCCACGGAAACGTCAGTAAAACCATGTGCTTCCCCGGCCCACCAGAGGGCGCCGTCGCTCGTTTCTGTGACGAATCTAATCCCGTGTTTCCATGGAGACGGAGCGTTTTCAAAAAGTTCCACGCTCCGTCGTCCTCCAAACGTCGTCGGTGTGAAATGACGACTCTGGCTTACAGAAGTACTTCATTACTGCTGTTTTACTCCCTGCTGAAGTATTAGGAAATAAAGTATTGTCGGAAGGTATTTTAAGATCTTTTAGATCTTTAGAGGAAAAGTTTTCCGCTTTTTAGAAAAATTCTAACTGTGATAATTGATAATGCGAAAATATTATCCTGAGGATTTATTAGACACTGAGGGGAATTAAAACACCCATAGTATTATGATATCATGCAGTCGTCATATAGTCTTAGAAATGTAGAAATAATGTAATAAAGTATTCGGGTTTAAATTAGATTTGAAGACGAGTCTAAAATAAACCCTGTCAGATATTTAAAACTGTCTTCTGAGGAGATCTGAGGAAAAGTTCAGCGGCGATAATTACATAACTGCTGACGAGTTTCTCAGTAAAAATAGCACCGACGTCTCGACGTCTCGTTTTCAGCTCGTCTCGGAAGTCGTTGTACTTTTACTCATTTTACTGGTTCATCCTGAGGCTCAGAGAGAAAAATACTTGTTAAATCTGTTGCCATTAAAACACAAGTTAAAAGGCTAATATTCCGTAAAACTCACTTTCTAAAAGTTTCCTAGCAGCCCTACTCGTCCCCGTACCTGGAACGACGCCCCAGAGGTGAAGAAAGTGTGTCCTCTCTCTTTTAAAAAGTGAGTTGCTCCAAGCAGCCAATCAGAAATCAAACCCTATATGATGTCACCGGGGGTTCAGCCAATCACAATCAAGGTAGGCTCCTCCCCTTTTCACTCCTCCCACAATCAGGTAGCTCTGCTCTGGCACATGGCGCCACGAGAGGAAGTGCTTCTACCTCCTCTTCCCATAGATGGGCGTGTGTGTGTGGGGGCGGAGCCAGTCCAGCTCACACAGACACAGCAGATTCTGAATGTAGCTCCTGGGCTCTGATGTTCTAATGGAGGAAGATCAAAGAGGAGCAGAAAACTTTTCCAAATCCTTTCTGTTGCTCTTCTTCCTCCACAACTTTGACTTTCAACAATTTCTTGTGGTCTGAGGCTCAGCGACACACACACACACACACACACACACACACACACACACACACACACACACACACACACACACACACACACACACACACACACACACACACACACACAGTGAAACACGACGCCGCCCTGCAGGCTGGTGAATAATGGAGGCGCTGCAGCGTCTCGGTAAACATCAAAGCGACGAGGTGCAAGAGGCTCCGTCGCCGTTGTGCTAAACTCCTGTTTACCGCCAAACCGGCCCGAACTGGTCCGGTAGGGACCGGAGACACTCGCGGGGTCAGTTTGGACAAATGACCCCCCCATTGACCCAGACGAGACCAAGACCAGAGCGCCCAAAGCTGTTTAAACGATGAACTGTGCTTCACCTCAATGACTCAAAGAAAGAAAAGACCAATAACTGAAATTATCCACAAGACAGAAAAACTCCAATGTTCTAAATCACGTTTTCTGTTTTCACATCAAGTTCAGCCTGAAGCTTCTGCTGCCGGTCAAAGAAGCTTCATTGTCGTTTGTTTCAGACATTTTACTGATGTTTCTGACTCTGAACTGGACGAGACAGAGGAGACGGTGGGGGACGTCTCCAGATGTTAAGAACCCCTCCGGAGGTTCAGAGACCCCCCAGATGTTAGTATCCAGAGGTTCAGAGACCCTCCAGATGTTAGTATCCAGAGGTTCAGAGACCCTCCAGAGGTTAAGAGACCCTCCAGATGTTAGTATCCAGAGGTCCAGAGACCCTCCAGAGGTTCAGAGACCCTCCAGAGGTCCAGAGACCCTCCAGATGTTAGTATCCAGAGGTCCAGAGACCCTCCAGAGGTTCAGAGACCCTCCAGATGTTAGTATCCAGAGGTTCAGAGACCCTCCAGAGGTTCAGAGACCCTCCAGATGTTAGTATCCAGAGGTCCAGAGACCCTCCAGAGGTTCAGAGACCCTCCAGATGTTAGTATCCAGAGGTCCAGAGACCCTCCAGAGGTTCAGAGACCCTCCAGAGGTCCAGAGACCCTCCAGATGTTAGTATCCAGAGGTCCAGTGACCCTCCAGAGGTCCAGAGACCCTCCAGATGTTAGTATCCAGAGGTCCAGAGACCCTCCAGAGGTCCAGAGACCCTCCAGATGTTAGTATCCAGAGGTCCAGTGACCCTCCAGAGGTTCAGAGACCCTCCAGATGTTAGTATCCAGAGGTCCAGTGACCCTCCAGAGGTCCAGAGACCCTCCAGATGTTAGTATCCAGAGGTCCAGAGACCCTCCAGAGGTCCAGAGACCCTCCAGATGTTAGTATCCAGAGGTCCAGTGACCGTCCAGAGGTCCAGAGACCGTCCAGAGGTTAAAAGACCCTCCAGATGTTGGTATCCAGAGGTTCAGAGACCGTCCAGAGGTTAAAAGACCCTTCAGATGTTGGTATCCAGAGGTTCAGAGACCCTCCAGAGGTCCAGTGACCCTCCAGATGTTGGTATCCAGAGGTCCAGTGACCCTCCAGTGGTCCAGTGACCCTCCAGTGGTCTAGTGACCCTCCAGTGGTCCAGAACCCCCCCCCCCCCCCCCCCCCCCCCCCCAGAGGACCCGGGTGACTCACTTGTGTTTGGCGAACTCGTCCTGCAGCAGGGCCACGTAGTTGGCCGGGATGAGTCCGGCCTCCAGGGTCCCGGTCAGCTTCTTGGCCAGCACGTACTCGCCGCGCTTCTCGATCACCGACAGCTTGTCGCCCTCGCGCACCGTCAGCTCCCCGTCGCTGCGGGCCTCGAAGTCGAAGAGCGCCGCGTACAGCTGCGGCGGGTGGCGCCGCGGCGACGGGATGCGGATCCCGCCGGACACGGTGCTGATGTCGGAGCCGACGGCCGCCGGGTTGGCGATGACCTGCGGGTGGTGGCCCGGCACGCCCGACCGCGGGTAGCGCAGCTCGGGCCAGATCCAGTTCCACAGCCGGCCGCAGCACGGCATGCAGGCGCGGCAGCAGCCCTCCATCCCCCCGGGGACATGAAGCTCCTCCGCCACCCCCCCCCCACGCCCGCTCAGTCCGCACGGACCGGCCGCTCACGTCCCAACAGTCCGCCGGCAGGACGCATCTCTGCCCCGCATCGGCCCCCGGGGAGGAACCGGGGGGAGGAACCGGGAGGACCAACCGGAACAACCGGTCTGGTCGCTGCTGCAGTCAGCGGGCGGAGGAGCTCCGCGCCCGCAGTGCGCGAGGCGGCGGCGGGAATGCGGAAACCGCGGAGGGGAAGATCCGACCGCAACGACCCGGGACCGGAACTCCGACAGCGAGCCTCCGGACCGAGCCGGTCCGGGACCGAGCGAGCATGACTACCGGGGACACGGACCGGAAACACACCGCTGAGCTCCGGGCGGAGCTCCGCACACACCTGAGAGAGAGAGAGAGGGGGGGGAGAGTGGGGGGTGAGAGAGAGGGGGGGGGGGGGGGTGAGAGAGAGGGGGGGGGGGGGGGTGAGAGAGAGAGAGAGTGGGGGTGAGAGAGAGAGAGAGAGGGAGGTGAGAGGGAATAGAAAGAGAGAGAGAGTGGGGGAGTGAGAGAGAGAGAGGGGGGGGTGAGAGAGAGTGGGGGAGTGTGAGAGAGAGAGAGGGGGGGGTGAGAGAGAGTGGGGGAGTGAGAGCGAGAGAGAGAGAGGGGGGGTCAGAGAGAGTGGGGGTGAGAGAGAGAGAGAGAGAGGGAGGTGAGAGAGGGGGGTGAGAGGGAATAGAAAGAGAGAGAGAGTGGGGGAGTGAGAGAGAGAGAGAGAGAGGGGGGTGAGAGAGAGTGGGGGAGTGAGAGAGAGAGAGAGGGGGGGGTCAGAGGGAATAGAAAGAGAGAGAGGGAGAAAGGGAGGAGGGGTGAGAGAGAGAGAGAGTGGGGGTGAGAGAGAGTGGGGGGAAGAGAGAGAGAGAGAGAGAGGGAGGTGAGAGAGAGTGGGGGAGTGAGAGAGAGAGAGAGGGGGGGGGTCAGAGAGAGTGGGGGTGAGAGAGAGAGAGAGAGGGAGGTGAGAGGGAATAGAAAGAGAGAGAGGGAGAAAGGGAGGAGGGGTGAGAGAGAGAGAGAGTGGGGGGAAGAGAGAGAGAGAGGGAGGTGAGAGAGGGGGTGAGAGGGAATAGAAAGAGAGAGAGAGTGGGGGAGTGAGAGAGAGAGAGAGAGAGGGGGTGAGAGAGAGAGAGAGAGAGAGGGGGTGAGAGAGAGTGGGGGGTGAGAGAGAGAGAGAGAGAGAGGGAGGTGAGAGAGGGGGGTGAGAGGGAATAGAAAGAGAGAGAGGGAGAAAGGGAGGAGGGGTGAGAGAGGGAAAGAGAGAGAGAGTGGGGGTTGAGAGAGAAAGAGAGAAAGATAGAGAAGAGAGAAAGAGGGAAAGAGAGGGGGAGAGCGAGAGGGGGGGAAGAAAGAGGGTGAGAGAAAGAGAGAGAAAGATGGAGAAGAGGGAAAGAGAGAGAGAAAGAGAGAGAGAGATACACCTCCATCCATTCATTCATTTCAGAGGATCAATCCTGACAAGGTGAATCTGGTTTCGTTGATCAGTAAAGTTTGAAGGAGAAAAACTAAAATAATAAAATACGACTCACTAATCAAACCAGTCTGACGACTTCACCAGTCATTCATTCATTCATTCATTCATTCATTCATCCATCCGTTCACCAGTTCACTCCCAAACAGCATTTCATATAGTTCAGTAAAATGATAAACTAGTTCTAAACACCTCATTCTACTGGTTTCAATTCAGGAGTGAAACCTGGAGTCATGAAGCTGATTGGCTCTACTGAGCATGTGCAGAACTCCTGGTTACCATGGCGACCAGAGCAGAGTTTCAGGAAAGGTTTGAAGGTTACATTGCAGTCTGTGTGTATTGATTGTATTTGGTTTGTATTTTACCAACTTTTGCAAAAACTATTGACACGAATTTTCGGCGACGATTTCTCTTCATATCCGTTAACGTTTGAAAGCAAAGGGGTCAAAAAAAGTAATTTTCGGCGTAACGCCATCGGTTTTAATCCAATCGAGGTCAATCCAACGCCAAAATGTTCGTTTTTCAATTTCCTGTCCTCTGACATGTCACATGATGCAGTGATGTCATCACCCTGGCTACTGGTTGGGGGGGGTCAAAGGTCAACGGGTGGTGTGGGTCAGGGTAGGCTGAGTTTACACTGGGTTTAGACTGGTTTCTGTCGTTTAAACCGAGTTTCTGTAGTTTAGACTGGTTTCTGTCGTTTAAACCGAGTTTCTGTAGTTTAGGCTGGGTTTCTGTAGTTTAGACTGGTTTCTATAGTTTAAACTGAGTTTCTATAGTTTGGACTGAGTTTCTGTAGTTTAGACTGGGTTTCTGTAGTTTAGACTGGTTTCTATAGTTTAAACTGAGTTTCTATAGTTTGGACTGAGTTTCTGTAGTTTAAACTGAGTTTCTGTAGTTTAGACTGGTTTCTGTAGTTTAGACTGGTTTCTGTAGTTTAGACTGAGTTTCTGTAGTTTGAACCAGGTTTCTGTAGTTTAGGCTGAGGTTCTATAGTGTAGACTGAGTTTCTGTAGTTTAGACTGGGTTTCTGTAGTTTAGACTGAGTTTCTGTAGTTTAGGCTCAGTTTCTGTTGTTTAGACTGGGTTTCTGTAGTTTAGACTGGGTTTCTGTAGTTTAGACTGAGTTTCTGTAGTTTAGACTGGGTGTCTGTAGTTTAGACTGGGTTTCTGTAGTTTAGACTGAGTTTCTGTAGTTTAGGCTCAGTTTCTGTTGTTTAGACTGGGTTTCTGTAGTTTAGACTGGGTTTCTGTAGTTTAAACTGAGTTTCTGTAGTTTAAACTGGGTTTTTGTAGTTTAGACTGGATTTCTGTAGTTTAAACTGGGTTTCTGTAGTTTAGACTGGGTTTCTGTAGTTTAGACTGAGTTTCTGTAGTTTAGACTGGGTTTCTGTAGTTTAGACTGAGTTTCTGTAGTTTAGACTGAGTTTCTGTAGTTCAAACTGGGTTTCTGTAGTTTAGACTCGGTTTCTGTTGTTTAGACTGGGTTTCTGTAGTTTAGACTGGGTTTCTGTAGTTTAAACTGAGTTTCTGTAGTTTAAACTGGGTTTCTGTAGTTTTGACTGGGTTTCTGTAGTTTAGACTGAGTTTCTGTAGTTTAGACTGGGTTTCTGTAGTTTTGACTGGGTTTCTGTAGTTTAGACTGAGTTTCTCTAGTTTTGACTGAGTTTCTGTAGTTTTGACTGAGTTTCTGTAGTTTAGACTGAGTTTCTGTAGTTCAAACTGGGTTTCTGTAGTTTAGACTGGTTTCTGTAGTTTAGGCTGAGTTTCTGTAGTTTAGGCTCAGTTTCTGTTGTTTAGACTGGGTTTCTGTAGTTTAGACTGGGTTTCTGTAGTTTAGACTGAGTTTCTGTAGTTTAGACTGGGTTTCTGTAGTTTTGACTGGGTTTCTGTAGTTTTGACTGGGTTTCTGTAGTTTAGACTGGGTTTCTCTAGTTTAGACTGAGTTTCTGTAGTTTAGACTGAGTTTCTGTAGTTCAAACTGGGTTTCTGTAGTTTAGACTCGGTTTCTGTTGTTTAGACTGGGTTTCTGTAGTTTAGACTGGGTTTCTGTAGTTTAAACTGAGTTTCTGTAGTTTAAACTGGATTTCTGTAGTTTTGACTGGGTTTCTGTAGTTTAGACTGAGTTTCTCTAGTTTAGACTGAGTTTCTGTAGTTTTGACTGGGTTTCTGTAGTTTAGACTGAGTTTCTGTAGTTTAGACTGGGTTTCTGTAGTTTTGACTGGGTTTCTGTAGTTTAGACTGGATTTCTGTAGTTTTGACTGGGTTTCTGTAGTTTAGAAAGAGTTTCTCTAGTTTAGACTGAGTTTCTGTAGTTTAGACTGAGTTTCTGTAGTTCAAACTGGGTTTCTGTAGTTTAAACTGGGTTTCTGTATTTTAGACTGGGTTTCTGTAGTTTAAACTGGGTTTCTGTAGTTTAGACTGAGTTTCTGTAGTTTAGACTGAGTTTCTCTAGTTTAGACTGAGTTTCTGTAGTTTAGACTGAGTTTCTGTAGTTTAGACCAGGTCTG
>NC_137654.1:30892083-30918880 GCF_963422515.1 Blennius ocellaris
AGTTTAGACTGGTTTCTTGTAGTTTAGACTGGTTTCTGTAGTTTAGACTGAGTTTCTGTAGTTTGAACCAGGTTTCTGTAGTTTAGGCTGAGGTTCTATAGTGTAGACTGAGTTTCTGTAGTTTAGACTGGGTTTCTGTAGTTTAGACTGAGTTTCTGTAGTTTAGGCTCAGTTTCTGTTGTTTAGACTGGGTTTCTGTAGTTTAGACTGGGTTTCTGTAGTTTAGACTGAGTTTCTGTAGTTTAGACTGGGTTTCTGTAGTTTAGACTGGGTTTCTGTAGTTTAGACTGGGTTTCTCTAGTTTAGACTGAGTTTCTGTAGTTTAGACTGAGTTTCTGTAGTTCAAACTGGGTTTCTGTAGTTTAGACTCGGTTTCTGTTGTTTAGACTGGGTTTCTGTAGTTTAGACTGGGTTTCTGTAGTTTAAACTGAGTTTCTGTAGTTTAAACTGGGTTTCTGTAGTTTTGACTGGGTTTCTGTAGTTTAGACTGAGTTTCTGTAGTTTAGACTGGGTTTCTGTAGTTTTGACTGGGTTTCTGTAGTTTAGACTGAATTTCTGTAGTTTAGACTGGGTTTCTGTAGTTCAAACTGGGTTTCTGTAGTTTAAACTGGGTTTCTGTAGTTTTGACTGAGTTTCTGTAGTTCAAACTGGGTTTCTGTAGTTTAAACTGGGTTTCTGTATTTTAGACTGGGTTTCTGTAGTTTAAACTGAGTTTCTGTAGTTTAGACTGAGTTTCTCTAGTTTAGACTGAGTTTCTGTAGTTTAGACTGAGTTTCTGTAGTTCAAACTGGGTTTCTGTAGTTTAAACTGGGTTTCTGTATTTTAGACTGGGTTTCTGTAGTTTAAACTGAGTTTCTGTAGTTTAGACTGAGTTTCTCTAGTTTAGACTGAGTTTCTGTAGTTTAGACTGAGTTTCTCTAGTTTAGACTGAGTTTCTGTAGTTTAGACTGAGTTTCTGTAGTTTAGACCAGGTCTGCTGTAAAGGAAGAGACCATATATTTGTGTCATAAACGCACAGCGTGAAACGACAACAAGCGAGGGCGTTGATAGATAGCACACTGTTTTATTAGTATATTTAGCTTTGTGACGTACATTTCGGGAGGAAACCAAAAAAAAAAAAGAAAACAAACAAACAAACAAACAAAAAAAAGCCCTAAATAGTCACAATTTCATTCTCACGTCCAGAAACATTTCAGCGTTAGCAGTGACATCACACAAAAAGAAAGCTCAGTATTTTTTTTTGTTGTTTTTTTTTTTTTTTTAATCATTGGTTTCTTCGTCATGGACCAGAGTGATATGTTCTCATTGGTGGGCGAAACAAACGCGCCCGTACCGCTTTAACAGAGTCGACAAACAGAAAGAAAATAACCCCACATTTATTTTATTTATTTGATTTTTTTTAACTTCTTTTTGAAATTTTTAATTTTTTTTGTCCTTGATCGTTTCCGTTGCTTCACATATATTATCAACACTTTTCTAAAGAATCAAAATATTTAACCACAGATACTGGGGAAAAAAAAAAAAAAAAAAAAAGGTATCCACTGTTATATAGAAGAAGAAGAATAATAAACAATAAATATAAAAAAGAAGTTTTGATATAATTTATATGGTATCAAAGAGAGAGGGGAAATGGGCCTTCAGTTGTTTTGTTTTTTTGTTTTGTTTTTTTAAAAAGCGATGTCCTTTTTTTTTTGTGTGTGTGTGTTTTTCCTGAGGTTGAGTTTTTTTGTAAGTTTAACTTTTGCTAAATATACTAATAGACTAAGAGACCGCGGGGTCGTCATGGCTTTTCATTCGCTGAGGAATCGTCTCCGCCGGAGGTCCTGGTCCACCCCCCCCCCCCCCCCCCCCCCCCCCCCCCACACCCTACCCCGCTGTGATTCTGTGTGCTGTGGAGTCGGCCGAGAGGTCAAAGGTCAGCCTCTCCCACAGCCCCCCCCCCCCCCCCCCCGCCCCCCCCTCCAGTGTTACAACGGCCAGAATCGTATTTGGACGCCATTTCCCTTCAGAGCGTTAAAGGAAGGAGTGATGAGCTCAGAACAGAGATGGAGATGAGAGGAGGGGAGAAACAAACAAACAAACAAACAGGGGAGAGAGGGAGAGAGGGGGGGGTTGAGAGAGAGAAAGATAGAGAAGAGAGAAAGGGGGAAAGAGAGGGGGAGAGAGAGAGGGGCGGTTGAGAGAGAGTGAGAGAGAGAGGGAAAGAGAGAGAAAGATAAAGAGAGAAAGAGGGAGAGAGAGGGGGAGGGGAGGGGAGAGAAAGACAGGGTGGGGTGGGAGGAGAGCGAGAGAGAGCGAGAGGGGGAGAGAAAGAGTGGGGAGAGAGAGTGATAGAGAAGAGAGAAAGAGGGAAAGAGAGGGGGAGGGGAGGGGGAGAGAGAGAGGGGGTGAGAGAGGAGGATGGGGAGAAAGGGAGAGAGAGGGTGAGAGAAAGATAGAGAAGAGAGAAAGAGGGAAAGAGAGGCAGAGGGGAGGGGGAGAGAGAGGGGAGAGAGAAAGAGGGAGAGAGGGGGGGGAGGAGGGGGTGAGAAAGAAAGGGTGGGGTGGGAGGGGGGGAGCGAGAGAGAGAGCGCGAGGGGGAGAGAAAGAGAGAGAAAGAATGGGGAGAGAGAGAGAGAAAGAGTGGGGAGAGAGAGGGAGAGAAGTGTGATAGAGAGAGAGAGAGAGAGAAAGAGTGGGGAGAGAGAAAGAGGGAGGGAGAGAAGTGTGATAGAGAGCGAGAGAGAGAGAGAGAGAGAGAGGGAAGAGAGAGAGAAAGAGTGGGGAGTGAGAGAGAGAGAGAGAGGGGGAGAGAAGTGTGATAGAGAGAGAGGGGGGAGAGAGAGAAACAGAGAAAGTGTGATAGAGAGAGAGAGAGAGGGAAAGAGAGATAAACCTCCATTCCTTCATTCATTTCAGAGGATCAATCCTGACGTCTTCCCTTCAGAGCGTTAAAGGAAGGAGTGATGAGCTCAGGACAGAGATGGAGATGAGAGGAGGGGAGAAACAAACAAACAAACAAACAAACAAACAAACAAACAAACAAACCAGAAAAGAAAAGAAGCCTGCAATAAATCTGTACATGTAAACATCACACTTCCACTGAGTCGAGTCGGAGCTCCAGGTTTCACATTGGTGTCGGACTGCAGCGTCACAATCAAAGAGTCTCGGGACGGAAAGAACAACGAAGGAATCTGAAGGTCCACAGCAAGAACAAACAACAACACAAACAAAAAACACTTTTCTCTTTTCGTCACGTTTTCACTTAAAGGAGGAAAATCTGAGTTTTTTTTTTTTTTAAAAAGGACACTTTGACCTTCTTCTTTTATAAAAACCAGATTTTTTTGATTACGAGGTAGAAAACTCACCATTTTCCTCTTTTTTTTTCGTTATTTGTACTAAAATAAAAAGCAATTAAGTCATTTTTATCGCTTTTATATAAGCGTAAAGAGCTTCTCCCAGACATTTCGTTTCAATTTGAAAAAAAAAATTTTTACATGATTTTTTTGGGCCAAAATGGTACAAAATTTGCAAAAAATTTTTTTTTTTTTTTTTTACAAAACCAACACGGAGAACTCGTCGACTAAAACGAGCTCAAGCGATCACAACTTTTTAGGACTTAAGGGAAGTAAGACATAATTGATTATTAATGATTGTTCGTCCAATTAAGAGGAGCTGTTTGATGTTTACGGTGGGGGGAGGGGGGGGGGAGGGGGGGGTGATGGGGGGGTAAAGACTAGACGACCGGAGAAGAATCAGCGTCGTACCAGAGCTTCAGATTCCTTCATTTAAAAAAAACAAACAAACGTGTGTGTGCGTGTGTATAGGTGTGTGTGTGTGTGTGTGTGTGTGTGTGTGTGTGTGTGTGTGTGTACCAGCTGGTTGAGTCGACTATGGCTGAAAATCCCGGGGACACGAGGAACGGAAACCAAAACCGAGAGCAAATCACACCTTTCTAAAGATTGTCATTTGCTTTTTTTTTGTCTTATTTTTCTCTTTCACACAGAGTCGTTGGTGCGTTTTTGTTTTTGTTGTTTTTTGCATGTATGTGTGTGTGTGTGCTAGATCTGTAGCCGCTTGACTTGGTCGTAAACTGACGCAGGTTTCAAAAAAAAAAAAAAAAAAAAAAAAAAAAAATTTTTTGTTTTTTAAAAAATCCCACCGGTGCAACATTTTTAACGACTCCGGCCGGGCGTCCTGGTGAACGGAGGTTCCGGTCCGGCAGCACCAGGGTCACTATGGAGGGACGACAAGACCGGGGGGGAAGAACCAAATCTGAAGGACGGGAAGCGTTTGCATAAACATCTGCTGCAGCTGCTCGCTGGCCTGATTCAAACCTCATTATTCCTGGATTACAGCGGCTCTCAACCGGAAGTGGGGGGGAAGGGGGGGGGGGGGGGCTTTCTCAAATCCGGAGCCACACGGCAGGACCAAAGAGGACGGAGCGCCAAACAGCAAAGCAGAAAACAAATCCCATGATTGTACTTTTTTTTTTTTTTTTTTTTTTTAAGAAAATGTATTTATTTAGATTTTTTTGATTTTTTTCCTCGAAATTAATGAAAAGTTCCGCTGGGCGACGCTGCTGAAGCGACAAATAATTAAGATCAATATGAGGAGATTCTGATTTTATCACATTTAATGCACTTTTTTTTTTTTTTTTCTTTTAATAGAAATAGAACTGAGGGTTGTGGTCATTTTGTAAAAAAAAAAAAATTATTTTAGAGTTTTGTTCCCCTTCCGGTCGTCCGCTCCCTCCTTTTTGTTAGTTGGTTGCATATTTAAAAAAAAAAACAAACAAAAAAAACTAAACAAAAGTGCAACTTCAAATGAAACTGAGCAGGTTGGAGTTTTCTGGGTGGTGTCGCTCCGTCACGTTAACGCAAAGAGGCCAAAGGCCAGCGAATGCTCTGATTATCAACTGCATTGCAATAAAAAAAAAGATAAATAAACAAAGGGGAAAAAAAAAAAAACAGTCCATGTGGCGGGGAGGACGGAGGGCGGAGGGCGGAGGGCGGAGGGCGGAGGATGGAGGACGCCTCCGGGGTAAAAACATGCATAAACACCCCCCCCACCTCCCTCCACCCCCCCCGGCCTTCAGGTCTCGGGACCGCCACGTCGCTCTGTTGTGCAAAAAAATGACAGTGACGAGTAGAAACACAGTAGAAACGCCTCCGGAGAGCAAAGCTAAGCTAAGCTAAGCTAAGCTAATCGACCAAAACTCTTCGTGACTCCAGAAGCAAATCAATGATTCATTAAACCTCGAGCTCTGAAAGCTCCTTGCAGCCCGACGGCCGGGGGCCCCGACTCCAAAACCGCGAAGGGGAAGTTTGTTTTTCCTGTAAACGGGTCGGTCGCTGCGTCCGCTAGCGGCAAATTAGCAGCTAGGCTAAACGTGCGAGTCCAGGTAGAAATAAAGACGAACCTCGAAGAAGCCAAAAAGTTAGCGTGTGATATGTTGATTTTTTTTTGGTGGCTAAAAATGAAATATGCTAACGGATGATCGTACCTAGCTGCTCAGATTAGCGATAGCGGCTAGCCTCTACGCAGATTTCCTCCAATGTTTGTACCGACGCCAGATATCCTGGAGAGGTAGATTTAAACCTCGTGACAACAGAAAACTTCCTCCAAGCAAGGCTACGAACCCGAAGGCTTGACAGGTTATTATTTTTTTAAATATCTTGACGGGAAGGAATGTTTTTCTGTAAAACTCAGATTAGCAGTTAATTAGCAGCAAGGCTAATAAAGACAACGTCGAACAAGTTCAAGGGTTGATGATTACAAAGAAGTTTGCGTGTGAGATGTTGATTTCTTGTGGCTAAAAATGAAATATGCTAACGGATGCTCGTACCGAGCTGCTCGGTAAAGCTATAGCGGCTAGCCGCTATGCAGATTTCCTCAAATGTAGCATGTATAATGTGTAGCGAGGCCAGATATCCTGGAGAGGTAGATTTAAACCTCGTGAAAAAAGAAAACTTCCTCCAAGCAAGGCTACGAAGCCGAAGACTTCAGGATGTTTTTTTTTTTTTTTTGTATTTTTTTGTTTGTTGTTTATTTTTTAATCTCACGATGGGAAGGAATGTTTTTCTGTAAAACTCAGATTAGCGGTAAATTAGCAGCGAGGCTAAACGTACAATTCAAGTTCGGGTAGAAACAAAGACAACGTCCAAGAACCTGAAGAAATTCAAGGGTTGACGATGACAAACGAGTTTGCGTGTGATATGTTGAAAAATTAAATATGCTAACGGTTGCTAATACGTAGCCTCGCTGCACCTATGAGCTATAGCGGCTAGCCGCTAGCGGGTTTGACTGGGTGTGGCGGGAGGCGATCAGATAAGGTTCTTAACTGTTTTATCTTCTCTTAAATTGTCCCGAGGAGGTTAAGCTATAGCGGCTAGCCGCTACGCAGATTTCCTCAAATGTAGCATGTATAATGCGTACCGACGCCAGATATCCTGGAGAGGTAGATTTAAACCTCGCGAAGAAAGAAAACTTCCTCCAAGCAAGGCTATGAAGCTGAAGGCTTTTTTTTTTAAATCTCACGATGGGAAGGAATGTTTTACTGTAAAACTCAGATTAGCGGTAAATTAGCAGCGAGGCTAAACGTACAATTCAAGTTCGGGTAGAAACAAAGACAACGTCCAAGAACCTGAAGAAATTCAAGGATTGACCATGACAAACGAGTTTGCGTGTGATATGTTGAAAAATTAAATATGCTAACGGCTGCTAACACGTAGCCTCGCTGCACCTATGAGCTATAGCGGCTAGCCGCTAGCGGGTTTGACTGGGTGCGGCGGGAGGCGATCAGATAAGGTTCTTAGCTGTTTTATCGTCTCTTAAATTGTCCCGAGGAGGTTTTGGCCTCCGGCGCGTCGCCGTTGTTTGTTTTTTTTTTGTTTGTTTTTTCCACGAAGCCACAGAGAAAAACAGAAACAAGCGAAGATTCACAGTTAGAAAGTCACGCGGAAAAGAAATGAAGCGGTCGAGTTCAGGTTCGACGTCGTTCCGTTGAGGTTTCAGGTCTATGGCAGAAGGTCCGTTGTTTTTTTTTTTTTTTTTTTTTTTTGTTTTCTTCTTGAATAGCAGCAGCGACATGAAAGTTCATAATAATAATGTAAGAATAATAATAATAATAATAACAATAGCAGTAATGGCCATCTCAAGAGTTCGCCAGACAGAAACACAGTAGGACGGAGCGGGCGTAGGTCCGTGGAGGAGGTGCAGAGTAGGTCCGGTGATGAAGACGAGGATGAGGAGGAGGAGGAGGAGGAAGAGGAGGAGGAGGAGGAGGAGGAGGAGGGAACGAAAGACGCTGAGGTTTTGTCGGCATTACTTTGTAAAAACTTGAAGTGAGGAGTTAAAACACACACACGCACGCACACGCACACGCACATACACACACACACACACACACACACACGCCTTCACCTCCACAGTTTGGCGAGGAGAAACGTTCTCCCGTCCCGTCGATCCGCCTCCAGTCCGTCGCTTCTGCTTTTTATTTACAGCAGCAAACAAACAAACCCGAAGAAACGTCTTCAAACAAACTCCTGAATGTGTGTGTGTGTGTCTGTATCTGTGTGTGTGTGTGTGTGTGTGTGTGTGTGTGGCAGTTGGCAGGTCTGATTGTTTGAGGTATTTCCTGGTGGTCACATGACGCGTCGATGCATAATAAGTGTCAGAGTCTCTCTGGGTAAAAAGGAGGATTCCAAAAAACGACGAGGAGGAGAGGGGGGGGGGGGGGGGGGGCAAAAAAGTGCTGAAGGACACAAGAGAGGCTTATTTACAAGCGAGCACAACAACAACCAAAAAAAAAACAAGCTTTCCTCATTTTTTTTCTTCTTTTTTTTCTTAAATCAACCACTTTGTCCAGTTTTCTGAAAGTCTCTCGATGTTCAGTGCTATCTCTCAAGAAAAGTCTGAAAAAGAGAAATAAATAAAAATAGCCACGAAAATTCACTGGACTCCCCCCCCCCCCCCCAAAAAAAAACAAAAATAAAAAATAAAAGCTGGAACTGCTCCGGGGAACTTTTGTTTCCTTGGAGTCGTTCGCCCGCCGTTCAGAATAAATCCCAGAGGAGCCGGAGAGCGTCCACCTCCTCCGCGCCCCTCCGGCGGAGCGCGGAGCTGATTACGAGGTGCTTCCTGCCTCTCGGCGCTTTTCACAATAAAACCCTCCGCCTCGGGCGTTGTGGGGGGGGTGGGGGGGGGGGGGGGGGGTCGGCGGTCGTGGGTCGCGGGCGGATTGTCGCCCCAACTTTCTCTCCCGAGAAAATAAAAGCACAAGTCGTCACGGATTCCCAGAGAGAAGGCAGAACGGGGAGGAGGAGGCGTGGTGGAGGAGCGCAACAGGACACTGTGCGCGTGTGTGTGCGTGTGTCTGTGTGCGTGTGTGTGTGTGTGTGTGTATGTGTGTGTGTGTGTGTGTGTGTGTGTGTGTGTGTGTGTGTGTGTGTGTTCTCTCGGTTTCAGTTCTGCTGCAGGATGAGGGGATGAGGTTCTCCAGCTCGTCCGCTGAGCGCAGCAGGAAGGCGGCCGACTCCCGGTAGCCGGCGATCAGCTGACGCACGGCGGTGATCTCCGGTTGGCTGAGCTGGGTGGAGGCTCCGCCCCCGCCGCCCGCGCCTCCGCCGCCGCCGCCACCGCCGCCACCGCCGCCGCCGCCCCGCCCGCCCAGGCTGCTGTTGGCGATGGAGGAGGAGTTGGTGATGTTGGCGGACGTCAGAGACTTCATGCTGAGGTCTGTGGGTCCTGCAGAGAGGAGGAGGAGGAGGAGGAGGAGGAGGAAGAAGAGGAGGAGGAGGAGGAGGAGGAGGAGGAGGAGGAGGAGGGAAGAAGAGGAGGAAGAGGAAGAAGAGGAGGAGGAGGAGCAAGAGGAGCAAGAGGAGGAAGAAGAGGAGGAAGAGGAAGAAGAGGAGGAAGAAGAGGAGGAGGAGGAGGAGGAAGAAGAAGAGGAGGAGGACGAGGAGTAGGGGGAAGAGGAGGAAGAAGATGAAGAGGAAGAAGAAGAAGAAGAGGAAGACGGAGGAGGAGGTGGAGGAGAAGGAGGAAGAGGAGGAGGAGGAGGAAGAAGAAGAGGAAGAGGAGGAGGAGGAAGAAGAAGAGGAAGAGGAGGACGAGGAGGAAGAGGAAGAAGAAGAGGAAGAGGAGGACCAGGAGGAAGAAGAGGAAGAGGAGGAAGAAGAAGAGGAAGAGGAGGACGAGGAGGAAGAGGAAGAAGAAGAGGAAGAGGAGGAGGAAGAAGAGGAGGAGTCATGTCGAGGTCCATTTACACAACGTTTCTAAATGAAACACTAAACCTTCGTAGTGTTTCGGTTGGCACGACAACAACGCCACTGAAAGCACAACTTTCTGAAAACGCTCCGTCTCCATGGCGACGGCGGAAACGCCGCTCATGCTCCCGGTTGCCACGGCTGTCGTGAAAAGAGTGGTTCTGCACGTGCTCAGTAGATGGACGATAACAAAAATGGCGGCCTCCAGTACTCGTACTGCTGAAACAACAACCTGATGGAGTTTACAGGATGTCGCCGTCGCCATGGAGACGAGAGAAGTAGCGTCGACAGATAGTTGACGTAGCGTTGACAGAAGTAGCGTCGACAGATCGTTGACGTAGCATTGACAGACGTAGCGTCGACAGATAGTTGACGTAGCATCGACAGATAGTTGACGTAGCATCGATAGAGAGTTGACGTAGCATTGACAGACGTAGCGTCGACAGATAGTTGACGTAGCATCGACAGATAGTTGACGTAGCATCGATAGATAGTTGACGTAGCATTGACAGACGTAGCGTCGACAGATAGTTGACGTAGCATCGACAGATAGCTGACGTAGCATCGATAGATAGTTGACGTAGCATCGATAGATAGTTGACGTAGCATTGACAGACGTAGCGTCGACAGATAGTTGACGTAGCATCGATAGATAGTTGACGTAGCGTCGACAGCCTGTTGACGTATCGTTGACAGATAGTTGACGTAGCGTCGACAGCCTGTTGACGTAGCGTTGACACATAGTTGACGTAGCGTCGACAGCCTGTTGACGTAGCGTTGACAGATAGTTGACGTAGCGTCGACAGCCTGTTGACGTAGCGTTGACAGATAGTTGACGTAGCGTCAACAGCCTGTTGACGTAGCGTCGACGCGGAGCCTCATGTATCGAGTGTTTAAGGAGGATGAATGAGGTTTTTATGGCATTTAATAATTAATTAATTAATAAGTGCTTCTGATCTTTGTTATTCCCAACTCAACGCCGCCCCCTGTGGTCGCCGTCGGTACTGCGACATTTGGTCTGCATCCGTCAGCTCCCGGGATAAAGAGCGACCGCGGCTCGCCCCCTCTCTCACCGTTGCTCTGAGCGGCAGCGCCGGTCGTCAGGGAGACGGGATGCTGCATGGCGGCGCTCAGGCCCGGGTAGCTCCGGTAGCCGTAGCTCAGGCCGGCGCCGTTGATGTAGAGCTGGGTGTCCTGGGAGGAGAAGGCGGAGGCGGCCAGCGAGTAGGCGGAGTGGGCGAGGGACGCCGGCTCCCTCAGGCCGCCGCCGCCAGCCGGCCGACGACTTGTCCAGAGAGATCTGCTCGTCCTGGAGGACAAGGTAGCAGTTATTGTTATTACGGTGACTGTCAAAATAAAAGTACCAAGTTGGATTGTTATTACAGTGACTGTCAAAATAAAACTACCGAGCTGGATTGTTATTACGGTAACTGTCAAAATAAAAGTACCAAGCTGGATGGTTATTACTGTGACTGTCAAAATAAAAGTACCAAGCTGGATTGTTATTACGGTGACTTTCAAAATAAAACCACCAAGCTGGATTGTTACTACGGTGACTTTCAAAATAAAACCACCAAGCTGGATTGTTACTACGGTGACTTTCAAAATAAAACCACCGAGCTGGATTGTTTTTACGGTGACTGTCAAAATAAAAGCACCAAGCCAGATGGTTATTACTGTGACTGTCAAAATAAAAGTACCAAGTTGGATTGTTATTATGGTGACTGTCACAATAAAACTACCAAGCTGGATTGCTATTACGGTAACTGTCAAAATAAAACTACCAAGCTGGATGATTTTTACTGTGACTGTCAAAATAAAACCACCAAGCTGGATTGTTATTACGGTGACTTTCAAAATAAAACCACCAAGCTGGATTGTTACTACGGTGACTTTCAAAATAAAACCACCGAGCTGGATTGTTATTACGGTGACTGTCAAAATAAAAGCACCAAGCCGGATGGTTATTCCGGTGACTGTCAAAATAAAACTACCAAGCCAGATTGTTATTATGGTGACTGTCAAAATAAAACTACCAAGCCAGATTGTTATTATGGTGACTGTCAAAATAAAACCACCAAGCTGGATTGTTATTACAGTGACTGTCAAAATAAAACCACCTTGCTGGATGGTTATTACGGTGACTGTCAAAATAAAAGTACCAAGTTGGATTGTTATTACGGTGACTGTCAAAATAAAAGTACAAAGCTGGATGGTTATTATGGTGACTGTCAAAATAAAACTACCGAGCTGGATTGTTATTATGGTGACTGTCAAAATAAAAGCACCAAGCTGGATTGTTATTACGGTGACTGTCAAAATAAAACTACCGAGCTGGATTGTTATTATGGTGACTGTCAAAATAAAAGCACCAAGCTGGATTGTTATTACGGTGACTGTCAAAATAAAACCACCAAGCTGGACGGTTATTATGGTGACTATCAAAACAAAACCACCAAGCTGGATTGTTATGGTGACTGTCAAAATAAAAGCCCCAAGCTGGATTGTTACTATGGTGATTAAGGACGTACGTGGTAGGTGTCCAGGCGCATCCTCTTGGCGGCGTTACGAGATTCGCTCTCGCAGGCGGCGGCCAGGATGTTTTCGGCCATGGCTGAGGTGAGGTGAGGAGGAGTCGGACGCGTCTGACGAAGAAAACAACAACAACAACAAAATCAATCACACGCCTTCATGTCACGAGGAAACGCCACGTCAGCGTTCCTTCTACCGGTGATCTGGAGGTTTGAATTAAAACAGTTGGGGGGGAAAAAAAGGGACTATTAGAAGGAGCCAAAAAGTGAATTTCTACAATTTCAGGCTGTTTGAAGGTTGAAAAAATGAAAATTTATTTAAAAAAAGATAAATGTTTCCACATAGTGAATTAAAACCCCAAAAATCTCCCTGCAAAATCTTAGTATTTTTAGTCAAACACAGTTTTTATAAAATAAACGTTAGAGTGTTTAGTGTAATCTCACTTCGTACCACTGGGGGGCAGCAGAGACGTTTACAATAAACTTAGTGAACAGAAGAAAACGCCTGCAGTTGGTCACACAATGTGAACCTCCACGGATAAAACTCTATTTCTCCAGTGTTTCAACTGTTTGTATTTTGTATTTCAAAAAATAATAGAAAAAAAAAGAAATAAAACAGTGATTGCAGCACCACATTATGTAATAATACTTCAATATGTAATATTGTAATACATATATATATATATATATATATATATATATGATAGACGCTATAGCTTAGCTGTCATTTCAGATTCTTGTCAACCTGGAAGCACAACTACACGTTTTTGTCTGCGCTGATGGAAACCTGCCAGACTGCAGCAGTGGACGCCTGTAATTTGACACCTGCCTCATTGATTTGGACTGTAGAAGGTAGAACTGCAGGTAGAAATGGATAAAAGGCTCTAATGGCAACTGAGCAATAGAGCCACCAAAATAAAACTACCAAGCTGGATGGTTATTATGGTGACCGTCAAAATAAAATGACCAAGCTGGATTGTTATTAGGGTGACCGTCAAAATAAAAGCACCAAGTTGGACTGTTTATACGGTGACTGTCAAAATAAAAGCACCAAGTTGGATTGTTATTACGGTGACTTTCAAAATAAAAGCACCAAGTTGGATTGTTATTACGGTGACTTTCAAAATAAAAGCACCAAGCTGGAAGGTTATTACGGTGACTGTTAAATTAAAACCAGCAAGTTGGACAGTTATTACGGTGACTGTCAAAATAAAACCACCAAGTTGGACTGTTATTATGGTGACTGTGAAAATAAAACCACCAAGTGGGATTGTTACTATGGTGACCGTCAAAATAAAAGCACCAAGTTGGATTGTTTTTACGGTGACTTTCAAAATAAAAGCACCAAGTTGGATTGTTATTACGGTGTCTGTTAAAATAAAAGCACCAAGTGGGATTGTTATTACGGTGACTTTCAAAATAAAAGCACCAAGTGGGATTGTTATTACGGTGACTTTCAAAATAAAAGCACCAAGTGGGATTGTTATTATGGTGACTTTCAAAATAAAAGCACCAAGCTGGAAGGTTATTACGGTGACTGTTAAATTAAAACCAGCAAGTTGGACAGTTATTACGGTGACTGTCAAAATAAAACCACCAAGTTGGACTGTTATTATGGTGACTGTGAAAATAAAACCACCAAGTGGGATTGTTACTACGGTGACTTTCAAAATAAAAGCACCAAGTTGGATTGTTATTACGGTGTCTGTTAAAATAAAAGCACCAAGTGGGATTGTTATTACGGTGACTTTCAAAATAAAAGCACCAAGTGGGATTGTTATTACGGTGACTTCCAAAATAAAAGCACCAAGTGGGATTGTTATTACGGTGACTTTCAAAATAAAAGCACCAAGTGGGATTGTTATTATGGTGACTTTCAAAATAAAAGCACCAAGCTGGATGGTTATTACGGTGACTGTTAAATTAAAACCAGCAAGTTGGACAGTTATTACGGTGACTGTCAAAATAAAACCACCAAGTTGGACTGTTATTATGGTGACTGTGAAAATAAAACCACCAAGTGGGATTGTTACTACGGTGACTTTCAAAATAAAAGCACCAAGTTGGATTGTTATTACGGTGTCTGTTAAAATAAAAGCACCAAGTGGGATTGTTATTACGGTGACTTTCAAAATAAAAGCACCAAGTGGGATTGTTATTACGGTGACTTCCAAAATAAAAGCACCAAGTGGGATTGTTATTACGGTGACTTTCAAAATAAAAGCACCAAGTGGGATTGTTATTATGGTGACTTTCAAAATAAAAGCACCAAGCTGGATGGTTATTACGGTGACTGTTAAATTAAAACCAGCAAGTTGGACAGTTATTACGGTGACTGTCAAAATAAAACCACCAAGTTGGACTGTTATTATGGTGACTGTGAAAATAAAACCACCAAGTGGGATTGTTACTACGGTGACCGTCAAAATAAAAGCACCAAGTTGGATTGTTATTACGGTGACTTTCAAAATAAAAGCACCAAGTTGGATTGTGATTACGGTGTCTGTTAAAATAAAAGCACCAAGTGGGATTGTTATTACGGTGACTTTCAAAATAAAAGCACCAAGTGGGATTGTTATTACGGTGACTTCCAAAATAAAAGCACCAAGTGGGATTGTTATTACGGCGACTTTCAAAATAAAAGCACCAAGCTGGATGGTTGCTACGGTGACCGTCAAAATAAAAGCACCTCCATGCCGTTCTTCTTCATGCGCCGGCAGGACTTGAGGTAGGTGCGGATGCGCTTGCGGGCTCGTTCCTGGAACTCGGGGAACTGCCGGCTGCACGACTCGATGATGGCCTGGATCTTCTCCTTGGGCTGCTTGGAGATCGGCACCATGCGGTCCAGGTTCTCGTCCACGAAGAGACGCACGAACATCTGGAAGAAGAGCAGCCGCCATGTTTCCCGTGTAGCAGAAGCGCGGCGCCGCCGCCGGACACGTCGGACGCCGGAGACGCCGGCGACTCACGTTGAAGGCCTTTAGTCTCTCGGGGTCGACGCCCTCCGTGTCGTTGATCTTGTCGTTGTCGTCGTGGTCGTCGTGGTCGTCGTCGTCGTCGTCGGGGGCGACCTGGCCGCCGTGGCGCCCGGTGGTCAGGTCCTCGGCGCCCAGCTCCACCTTCACGCCGTCGTAGCTGCCGCCCGAGCTGTACTGGGGGGACTGGAGGGGGGAGGGGGGGCAGACAGGGGAGGCGACATTTCAACAGACGGCGTTTGAACGCGATAATGGAGGTTTTGTGAAAACGGCCTGAAGGGCGGAGGAGGGAGGAGTTAAGGTGGAGGTTCTGACGGTCGGTGGTTCTTCTACAGGGATAATAGATCTACAAGAATGGAGGAATTAAATACACCGTGTGTTTACTGCTCCGTCACCTGCATGGAGGGGCGGGTGGAGGGACGGACGGGTGGAGGGACGGACGGGTGGAGGGACGTACGGACGGACGGAGGGGTGGAGGGACGGAGGTGTAAGTGTGTATTTGGACAGCAGATAAAGAAGAACATGGAAGCGTCTGATATAAAACACTGAGGAAAGTTCAAGTGGTTCACCACAGAGCTACACCACCTGCTGCACCACCACCCTGCTGCACCACCACCCCACTACACCACCCTGCTACACCACTGCACTACTACACCACCGTACTACACCACCACCCTGCTATACCACTGTACTGCTACACCACCACCCTACTACACCACCACCCTGCCACACCACCTGCTACACCACCACCCTGCTACACCACCACCCTGCTGCACCACCACCCTGCTGCACCACCCTGCTACACCACCACCCTACTACACCACCACCCTGCCACACCACCTGCTACACCACCACCAGTCTGCTACACCACCACCCTGCTACACCACCACCCTGCTGAACCACCACCCTGCTACACCACCACCCTACTACACCACCACCCTGCCACACCACCTGCTACACCACCACCAGTCTGCTACACCACCACCCTGCTGCACCACAACCCTGCTACACCACCACCCTGCTGCACCACCTACTACACCACCACCCTGCTACACCACCACCCTGCCACACCACCTAATACACCACCACCCTGCTGCACCACCACCCTGCTGCACCACCTACTACACCACCACCCTGTTGCACCACCACCCTGCTACACCACCTACTACACCACCACCCTGCTACACCACCACCACCCTGCTGCACCACCACCCTGCTACACCACCTACTACACCACCACCCTGCTACACCCACTCAAAGTAACGACCTCGCCTTCGCGAGCATCAGCTAGCAGAACGTGATCAGTAACTTTGTTTCCCGGGGACCGTCGCCATGGCAACAGGTGCGTCAAGACTCTCCCGATCCTATCAGGTTGGCGTCTCGGCGACGAGCCTGAGCGGCGGCCGGCCGTGACACGTACGGTACAGTATGGTACGGCGCGGCGCGGCGCCCGGACACACAAAGCGAGACGTTCCGGCGTCGCCCGCGAGCGACAAGACGAGCGTGTTTGTTTGTTTGTTCGGAGCGCGGCGCGGCGCGGCGCCGACCGTCTGCTCGCCAACACGGCCCGCCAAGGCCGCCGCCGCCACTGCGGCGGCGCTTTGTTCTCCCCCCGCGCTCCGCTATTCAGCGCGGCACAAAGACGGCGTGGAGGAAGGAAGGACGAGCGGCGAGGCGCCTCCTTGCCTTCGCCTCCATCTTTTCATTTCCGAGCCGCGGCAGGAAGCTCCGGCTTTCAGCGGCCAGACAAAGACCACAGACGTCTGATTCACGGGAATGAGAAAATAAATAAATAAAAATAACGACGTTTACTCTCATTTCACTGCGGATCAGACCGACGGGAGGAAGAGTCGCCGAGCCTCCGTCACCCTCCGCCTCCACCCTCTCATCAGCCGCGAATGTATAATCTGGTGTTAGAGGAGGGAGATGCTCTATAATCTAGTGTTAGAGGAGGAAGATGCTCTATAATCTGGTGTTAGAGGAGGAGGATGCTCTATAATCTGGTGTTAGAGGAGGGAGATGCTCTATAATCTGGTGTTAGAGGAGGAAGATGCTCTATAATCTGGTGTTAGAGGAGGAAGATGCTCTATAATCTGGTGTTAGAGGAGGAAGATGCTCTATAATCTGGTGTTAGAGGAGGAAGATGCTCTATAATCTAGTGTTAAGGGAGGAAGATGCTCTATAATCTGGTGTTAGAGGAGGAAGATG
Organism: Blennius ocellaris; assembly: GCF_963422515.1. Taxonomy (NCBI): domain Eukaryota; kingdom Metazoa; phylum Chordata; class Actinopteri; order Blenniiformes; family Blenniidae; genus Blennius; species Blennius ocellaris. The sequence continues at coordinate 30,909,046 of NC_137654.1, forward strand.
CTCTATAATCTGGTGTTAGAGGAGGAAGATGCTCTATAATCTGGTGTTAGAGGAAGATGCTCTATAATCTGGTGTTAGAGGAGGAAGATGCTCTATAATCTGGTGTTAGAGGAGGAAGATGCTCTATAATCTGGTGTTAGAGGAGGAAGATACTCTATAATCTGGTGTTAGAGGAGGAAGATGCTCTATAATCTGGTGTTAGAGGAGGAGGATGCTCTATAATCTGGTGTTAGAGGAGGAAGGCGCTCTATAATCTGGTGTTAGAGGAGGAAGATGCTCTATAATCTGGTGTTAGAGGAGGAAGATGCTCTATAATCTGGTGTTAGAGGAGGGAGATGCTCTATAATCTGGTGTTAGAGGAGGAAGATGCTCTATAATCTGGTGTTAGAGGATGAAGATGCTCTATAATCTGGTGTTAGAGGAGGGAGATGCTCTATAATCTGGTGTTAAGGGAGGAAGATGCTCTATAATCTGGTGTTAGAGGAGGAAGATGCTCTATAATCTGGTGTTAGAGGAGGAAGATGCTCTATAATCTGGTGTTAAGGGAGGAAGATGCTCTATAATCTGGTGTTAGATGAGGAAGATGCTCTATAATCTGGTGTTAGAGGAGGAAGATACTCTATAATCTGGTGTTAGAGGAGGAAGATGCTCTATAATCTGGTGTTAGAGGAGGAAGATGCTCTATAATCTGGTGTTAGAGGAGGAGGATGCTCTATAATCTGGATGTTAGAGGAGGAGGATGCTCTATAATCTGGTGTTAGAGGAGGAAGATGCTCTATAATCTGGTGTTAGAGGAGGGAGATGCTCTATAATCTGGTGTTCGAGGAAGATGCTCTATAATCTGGTGTTAGAGGAGGAAGATGCTCTATAATCTGGTGTTACGGGAGGAAGATGCTCTATAATCTGGTGTTAGAGGAGGAAGGCGCTCTATAATCTGGTGTTAGAGGAGGAAGATGCTCTATAATCTGGTGTTAGAGGAGGGAGATGCTCTATAATCTGGTGTTAGAGGAGGAATATGCTCTATAATCTGGTGTTAGAGGAGGGAGATGCTCTATAATCTGGTGTTAGAGGAGGAAGATGCTCTATAATCTGGTGTTAAGGGAGGAAGACGCTCTATAATCTGGTGTTAAGGGAGGAAGACGCTCTATAATCTGGTGTTAGAGGAGGAAGATGCTCTATAATCTGGATGTTAGAGGAGGAAGATGCTCTATAATCTGGTGTTAGAGGAGGAGGATGCTCTATAATCTGGTGTTAGAGGGGGAAGACGCTCTATAATCTGGTGTTAGAGGAGGGAGATGCTCTATAATCTGGTGTTAAGGGAGGAAGATGCTCTATAATCTGGTGTTAGAGGAGGAAGATGCTCTATAATCTGGTGTTAGAGGAGGAAGATGCTCTATAATCTGGTGTTAGAGGAGGAAGATGCTCTATAATCTGGTGTTAAGGGAGGAAGATGCTCTATAATCTGGTGTTAGAGGAGGAAGATGCTCTATAATCTGGTGTTAGAGGAGGAAGATACTCTATAATCTGGTGTTAGAGGAGGAAGATGCTCTATAATCTGGTGTTAGAGGAGGAAGATGCTCTATAATCTGGTGTTAGATGAGGGAGATGCTCTATAATCTGGTGTTAAGGGAGGAAGCTGCTCTATAATCTGGTGTTAGAGGAGGAAGATGCTCTATAATCTGGTGTTAGAGGAGGAAGCTGCTCTACAATCTGGTGTTAGAGGAGGAAGATGCTCTACAATCTGGTGTTAGAGGAGGAGGATGCTCTATAATCTGGATGTTAGAGGAGGAAGATGCTCTATAATCTGGTGTTAGAGGAGGAGGATGCTCTATAATCTGGATGTTAGAGGAGGAAGATGCTCTATAATCTGGTGTTAGAGGAGGAGGATGCTCTATAATCTGGATGTTAGAGGAGGAAGATGCTCTATAATCTGGTTAAACCACCCGGGCCCCATCTCCATGGAAACGGAGAAAACGCTGCCACTGACCCCAGGAGTCAGTTCCCATCAGTGAACACCTGCAGACGGGAGTCGGCGCCGCCTCACCTTGCCGCCGTAGTCCCGGCCGTCGCGGTCCAGGCGCAGCTCGGCGGCGTGCGCGTTGGGCGCGAGCGTGTGCGTCGGCGGCGGCAGCGGCAGCGGCAGCGGCGGGTGCGGCGCCAGGGGGTTCTTGGCGGCCAGCGGGTACTTCCTGCGCAGCTCCTCGGGCGCGCTGGGGTGCAGCGCGCCGAGCAGCGCCGCCGCCGCCGCCGACACGGTGACGGGCAGGTGGGAGGGGGGGAGGAGGGGCAGCCGCTGCGGCGGCGCCTCGCTCAGGTTGACCGGCTGCTGGTCCTCGCACGACGACGACGAGGACGCCGGCGCGCTGAAGTCCAGCGGGGCGGGGCCGCCGCCGTTGACGCCGTTGACGACCTCCGGGTCCCTGACGACGGCGGCGGCGACGACGGCGACGGCGGCGGCGTCCGTCACGGCGGAGGAGGGCGGGGTCAGGGCGGGGAGGCCGGTCCCGCTGCCGCTCTCCGACGACGAGTCGTCTGGAGGAAGAGATGGGGAGGAGAGGGGGGGAGAGGTGAGGAGAGGGGAGGAGAGGGGGGAGAAGGGAGGAGAGGTGAGGAGAGGGGGGGAGGGGAAGAGAGGGGAGGAGAAGGGAGGAGAGGTGAGGAGAGGGGGGGAGAGGGGAGGAGAGAGGGGGGAGAGGGGAGGAGAGGGTGGGAGGGGAAGAGAGGTGAGGAGAGGTGAGGAGAGGGGGGGAGAGGGGAGGAGAGGGGGGGAGAAGGGAGGAGAGGTGAGGAGAGGGGGGAGAGGAGAGGAGAGGGGGGAGAGGGGGGAGAGGGGAGGAGAGGGGAGGAGAGGGGGGGAGAGGTGAGGAGAGAGGGGTAGAGGGGAGGAGAGGGTGGGAGGAGAAGAGAGGTGAGGAGAGGTGAGGAGAGGGGAGGAGAGGGGAGGAGAGGGGGGAGAGGGGAGGAGAGGGGAGGAGAGGGGGGAGAGGGGAGGAGAGGGGAGGAGAGGGGGGAGAGGGGAGGAGAGGGGGGGAGAAGGGAGGAGAGGGGAGGAGAGGGGGAGAGAGGGGAGGAGAGGGGGGAGAGGGGAGGAGAGGGGAGAGGTGAGGTCACATGACACCTTTTACAGTCTGACATGGAAAATTGGGATTTTATATATATATAGTTATATAGCTGTATTATGTAATTATAAGGATATCTGTGTACAAAGTAAAGAATAGGTAATACGTGGTGGGAAATTCTTTCTTTTCTATGTACAAATGTGACATATTATTTATACATGTTGGAAATATTTAAAAAAAATTCATTCATTCATTCAAACATATAATAATTATAGGTTTCACTCAAATTCTAGGCTTTATTTAAAAATAAATCTCGGCTTCTTGAAATGAATTTGGTAAAATGTGAATTATAGAAGAAATGTGCAGAATAAGTCATTGTAGCATTTATTAAAATTAAACATTTTAATATTAAATAGAATTCTAAAAGTTGTTTTAAAATATGTGGGACGACAAAAAAACGAGTCTAAAATCAATTTAAAACAAATAAATTGGGATTAGAGGACAGAAGGCGCTGCCCGGTGGTGCTGGTAGTGCCGCTGCTGTCCAGCAGGGGGCAGGCTTCCCTCGTGTCAGCGAGGCCGCCCTCCGTCACAGTGGATGTCTGAGCGCCACGTGCTGCTGCGGCTCGCGCTGCGTCCAACGCGCTTTAATCAACTCAGTCACAGGAAACTGGAAACGAATCGTCTGAGAGTCTGAGAGAAAGATTCGTTTCCCTTCACTTTGAACACGCTAATGGGTCACCGCCGCGGCTAGCTAGGTGAGGAGGTGAAGGAGTGAAGTGAAGGAGTGAGGAGGTGAAGTAGTGAGGGAGTGAAGTAGTGAAGAAGTGAGGAAGTTAAGAAGTGAGGAAGTGAGGGAGTGAAGGAGTGAGGAAGTGAAATAGTGAAGGAGTGAGGAAGTGAAGTAGTGAGGAAGTGAAGAAGTGAGGAAGGGAACTAGTGAAGAAGTGAGGAAGTGAAGTAGTGAGGAGGTGAAGAAGTGAGGAAGTGAAGAAATGAGGAAGTGAGGAGGTGAGGAAGTGAAGAGAGGAAGTAAAGAAGTGAGGAGGTGAGGAAGTGAAGAGAGGAAGTAAAGAAGTGAGGAAGTGAAGTGAGGAAGTGAAGAAGTGAGGAAGAAAAGAAGTGAAGGAGTGAGGAAGTGAAGTGAGGAAGTGAAGAAGTGAAGAAGAAAAGAAGTGAAGGAGTGAGGAAGTGAAGTGAGGAAGTGAAGAAGTGAAGAAGAAAAGAAGTGAAGGAGTGAGGAAGTGAAGTGAGGAACTGAAGAAGTGAAGGAAGTGAAGAAGTGAAGTGAGGAAGTGAAGTGAAGAAGTGAAGTGAGGGAGTGAAGGAAGTGAAGAAGTGAAGTGAAGAAGTGAAGTGAGGAAGTGAAGAAGTGAAGTGAGGAAGTGAAGAAGTGAAGTGAGGAAGTGAAGAAGTGAAGTGAGGAAGTGAAGTGAGGAAGTGAAGGAAGTGAGGAAGTGAAGTGATGAAGTGAAGGAAGTGAGGAAGTGAAGGAAGTGAGGAAGTGAAGTGAAGAAGTGAAGGAAGTGAAGTAGTGAAGGAGTGAAGAAGTGAAGGAGTGAGGAAGTGAAGGAGTGAAGAAGTGAAGGAGTGAGGAATATAATCTATTCTATAATCTGGATGAGAGGAGGAAGATGCTCTATAATCTGATGTCAGAGGATTTAATTATACTTTTTTTTTAATCATCCAGTTTATTTTATTCACGAACGTTTGGAAATATTTAGAATTTTGGAAATTTTTGTATTTCAATTAATATTTCAACATTTTATTTGACACATTTTTAAACATTTTTATATTTAGATCCTTTTTATTTGCTTTCTTGTGTTTATTCATGTTCCTGCAGAGATTTTAAATCTCCTTCCTTCCTTCCTTCCTTCCTTCCTTCCTTCCTTCCTTCCTTCCTTCCTTCCTTCCTTCCTGGGGTCTGTTTCTGTTCAGGACGACGGGCTGATAAATAAGTGATTGTGGAATAAATGGTTTGTGCCAAGAGAGACGACAGAACGGACCCCCCCCCAACACACACACACACACACACACACACACACACACACACACACACACACACACACACACACACACACACACACACATCGTGAAATAATCCCGTTTTGTTGTTTCCAATCTGAATGGCGGCGGCCCGACGGGACGAGACGGAGCGGGAGGGTCGGATGAATGGGTGGAAATACAAACGACTGAACGAGGGATGGAGGGATGGAGGGATAGAGGGATGGAGGGATGGATGGAGGGATAGATGGAGGGGGAGGGGAGTCCAAACCTCTGCGTGGAGCGAGAGGGATGTGAAGGCATGGAGAGAGGAGGAAGGAAAGAGGTCAGGATGGGGGGAAGGATGGTGATGATGATGAGGAGGAGGAGGAGGAGGGGGGGGGGGGGGGGGGGTCATGGCTGCAGGGTGGGGGCAGGAGGGGGGGAGGGGAGGCTGGATGGAGGCGAGGAATCAAGGGGGGGTGGAGCGGCAGAGGGACGAACACGTGGGAGAGGCGCTCTCTCTCTCTCTCTCTCTCTCTCTCTCTCTCTCTCTCTCTCTCTCTCTCTCTCTTTTTTTTGTGTGTCTCTGGTTCCGTCTTCCTCACGTTTCCGTTCAGTCCGTTCACAGCCGAGCCGCCGTTACCACGGCAACGCCTCCAACGAAACACGCGTCGTCCGTGTGTTTCTGGTTTTGGAAAAGTTTCATGTCTACATGGCCACATTTTGAAAAAAAACAACGGAAACACGGAAAACTAGAGCTACACTCGGCAGATACACTAGAGCTACACTCTGCAGATGCACTAGAGCTACACTCTGCAGATGCACTAGAGCTACACTCGGTAGATACACTAGAGCTACACTCGGCAGATACACTAGAGCTACACTCTGCAGATGCACTAGAGCTACACTCTGCAGATGCACTAGAGCTACACTCGGTAGATACAGTAGAGCTACACTCGGCAGATACACTAGAGCTACACTCTGCAGATGCACTAGAGCTACACTCGGTAGATACAGTAGAGCTGCACTCGATACACTAGAGCTACACTCGGCAGATACACTAGAGCTACACTCGATACAGTAGCGCTACACTCGGTAGATACACTAGAGCTACACTCGGTAGATACAGTAGAGCTACACTCGGTAGATACAGTAGAGCTACACTCGATACACTAGAGCTATACTCGGTAGATACACTAGAGCTACACTCGGTAGATACAGTAGAGCTGCACTCGATACACTAGAGCTACACTCGGTAGATACACTAGAGCTACACTCGGTAGATACAGTAGAGCTACACTCGGCAGATGCACTAGAGCTACACTCGGTAGATACAGTAGAGCTGCACTCGATACACTAGAGCTACACTCGGCAGATACACTAGAGCTACACTCGATACAGTAGCGCTACACTCGGTAGATACACTAGAGCTACACTCGGTAGATACAGTAGAGCTACACTCGGTAGATACAGTAGAGCTACACTCGATACACTAGAGCTATACTCGGTAGATACACTAGAGCTACACTCGGTAGATACAGTAGAGCTGCACTCGATACACTAGAGCTACACTCGGTAGATACACTAGAGCTACACTCGGTAGATACAGTAGAGCTACACTCGGTAGATACAGTAGAGCTACACTCGATACACTAGAGCTACACTCGGCAGATACACTAGAGCTACACTCGGTAGATACACTAGAGCTACACTCGTTAGATACACTAGAGCTACAGTCGGTAGATACACTAGAGCTACACTCGGCAGATACACTAGAGCTACACTCAGCAGATACACTAGAGCTACACTCGTTAGATACACTAGAGCTACACTCGGCAGATACACTAGAGCTACACTCGGCAGATACACTAGAGCTACACTCAGCAGATACACTAGAGCTACACTCGTTAGATACACTAGAGCTACACTCGGCAGATACACTAGAGCTACACTTGATACACTAGAGCTACACTCGTTAGATACACTAGAGCTACACTCGGCAGATACACTAGAGCTACACTCGTTAGATACACTAGAGCTACACTCGGCAGACACACTAGAGCTACACTCGGTAGATACACTAGAGCTACACTCGGCAGATACACTAGAGCTACACTCGGTAGATACAGTAGAGCTACACTTGATACACTAGAGCTACACTCGGTAGATACAGTAGAGCTACACTTGATACACTAGAGCTACACTTGGTAGATGCACTAGAGCTACACTCGGCAGATACACTAGAGCTACACTCGGTAGATACAGTAGAGCTACACTCGTTAGATATACACTGGAGCTACACTCGGTAGATACAGTAGAGCTACACTCGGCAGATACACTAGAGCTACACTCGGTAGATACAGTAGAGCTACACTCGTTAGATATACACTGGAGCTACACTCGGTAGATACAGTAGAGCTACACTCGGCAGATACACTAGAGCTACACTCGGTAGATACAGTAGAGCTACACTCGATACACTAGAGCTGCACTCGATACAGTAGCGCTACACTCGGTAGATACACTAGAGCTACACTCGGTAGATGCACTAGAGCTACAGTCGGCAGATACACTAGAGCTACACTCGGTAGATACACTAGAGCTACACTCGGTAGATACACTAGAGCTACAGTCGGTAGATACACTAGAGCTACACTCGTTAGATACACTAGAGCTACACTCGGTAGATGCACTACCCCTACACTACACTACACACACACACACACTGAAATAAAGTCTTGTTCCCGCCCGTTGCCACGGCGACGGAGCCCGAGTGTTTCAACAGACTCCTGCCGCCTTTATCACTCATTATTCTGCCGTTAAACACAAACGGAGGGAATAAAGACGATATCGGTAAACAATAAACACTGAAAAGAAAAAACAACGTTTCCGTCTGTTTTCCACAGGCGAGATGCAGGAGATGCGTTTAATGACCCGGCAGACGCGGCGTAAAACTGAACATCGACGAAGACATAAGGTTGATCTGAGACTCAACTGGCCGGACGCTGGTGCTTTTATTGTTTCGGCCCGAAGGTGGAAGCTTCCTGTCATGGAACAACGAACATCGTAAAATAATCCAACAAACTAAAATAATCCAACAAATTAAAATAAGCCAACAAACTAAAATATTCCAACAAATTAAAAGCCAACAAATTAAAATAATCCAACTAATTAAAATAATCCAACAAATTAAAATAAGACAACAAACTAAAATACTCCAACAAATTAAAATAAGCCTACAAATTAAAATAATCCAACAAACTAAAATACTCCAACAAACTAAAATAATCCAACAAATTAAAATCCTCCAACAAATTAAAATAAGCCTACAAATTAAAATAATCCAACAAACTAAAATAATCCAACCAACTAAAATACTCAAACAAACTAAAATAAGCCTACAAATTAAAATAAGCCTACAAATTAAAATAATCCAACAAACTAAAATAATCCAACAAATTAAAATCCTCCAACAAATTAAAATAATCCAAACAAACTAAAATCTAAAATCTCTGAAAACAGAGAAAAGTGTGTGATGTCAGCGGATCTTCACTGTAGTGTTTCATCTCCATAAACTGTTTTCTTTGTCTTGAAGGTGAAATTTGTTTTATTTATTCATTTATTTATTATTTTGAGAAAAACCTTGATTTATGTCACAATGGAGAACACACACACACACACACACACACACACACACACACACACACACACCCTGGCGAGCGGGCGTGTCCACGTGTGTTTTCCAGTTTACGAGGTGCGAAGTGTCGCTGCGTTTATCGTCAAGCTGTTGCGCAGGAGGGCGACAGAGGTGTGTGTGTGTGTGTGTGTGTGTGTGTGTGTGTGTGTGTGTGTGTGTGTGTGTGTGTGTGTGTGTGTGTGTGTGTGTGTGTGTGTGTGTGTGTCGGGGGAGGCGTTTCACGCGTCATAAATCATCCCTCCAGTTCGCTCCTCTCCTGTCACTCACTCGCTCAGGTAACGAGGAACTGACACGGCGAGGAGGAACTTCAGGTCTTTTCACAATAAAAGCGGGAGCTGAGCGTGCTCAAACGTTGACAGACGCCTCCTGACGAGCTCCGAACATCTGATTCCATCTGAAGAGGCGGAATCTCCTCGTGACAAAACCAGAACCTCGGCCTTGTTCACGCAACGTTCACGAGTGAAAACGCTCCCGACTCCGTCTCCATGGAAACGGGGAGAACGCAACTCTGCTCCGGGCCTGGCAGCTCGAGCAACTGGTAGTTCTGCACATGCTCAGTAGAGCCAATCAGACATACATGGTTTCCAAAGTTTCCTGGTGACTCCCAATTTTATATTTGTCCTGGTATTTGGCGCTTTTATTTTGACAGTCACCGTAGCAACAATCCAACTTGGTAGTTTTATTTTGTCGGCACGTAACTTTTGAAATGAAAAGGTGAACATTCAGTCCACATGATGCAATAATCACGGGGACGTTTCCACGGCGCCACAGATCAATGCCTCCATTGTCGCGGCGGCGCGGCGATTTAAATAGACGAAGAACCTCAAGAATGATTAAGATTGTTTCTTTAATGGAGGAATAAAGGCTGTGTGTGTGTGTGTGTGTGTGTGTGTGTGTGTGTGTGTGTGTGTGTGTGTGTGTGTGTGTGTGTGTGTGTGTGTGTGTGTGTGTGTGTGTGTGTGTGTGTGTGTGTACGTGTCTTTGTGTGTGTCTCTGTGTGTGTGTGTGTGTCTTTGTGTGTGTGTGTGTGTGTGTGTGTGTGTGTGTGTGTGTGTGTGTGTGTGTGTGTGTGTCTCTGTGTGTACGTGTCTTTG
>NC_137654.1:30919080-30961936 GCF_963422515.1 Blennius ocellaris
TACCACGGTTCTTCTTCCGTCCTGAGATCCTGACCCGTTCTAAGCCACAGCTCCCCCTGGTGGTGATCAAGCAGACCTCTGGTTCCTCCTGCTGGTCCAGTTCTCTGACCCGCATCACGCTCTCCTCAGAAGGTGGCGCCAGATTCGGTTCCTGCGCCCAAAAACACCCAGCGGAACCTGTGATCCCGGCCGGGACCCTCTGAGGAGAACTGGTTTCCGTGGTGACGGCGGAGCTCCGTCAACTCACGTGAGGAAAACAAACAAACAAACAAACCAACCAACCGACCAATCAGACGAGTCGCTGAAGCGTCTTCCTCCAGACGTGACTCGAGGAGCTCCGGCCAAACCAAACCTGCCGTGTTTTAAAAAGAGGCTCGTTTAGGCAAACTAACCTGCTGCCGTTGGGTTTTTCCTTCCTCCCGCTAGAGACGCTCGCTTTCCCTACTTGGGACGGAGGGTTTCCGCCGCCGCTAGCAGGAAACCCCCCGGCGCTGAGTTGTGCGTTGGTGTGTCCAGGTGGCGTGTGGGACCCGGAGGGTGGACCAGTGTTGGCACGCTCTGCTGCGCGGCGCCGCAGACGAGTGTGAGCCGGAGTGGTGCGACTCCGAAGACCCGCTCTTCATCCTCTACACCAGCGGCTCCACCGGCAAACCCAAGGTCTGCTAACGCTAGCGCGCCGCTACCCCCACTCAGCGGTGGGCGGAGCCGGCGGCGTGCACGAGGGACCCCCCCCCCCCCCCTCGGTGTGACGGAGACGGAAATAACACATTAAATTACATTTATTTATTAATGTTATTATAGAATGTGGGTCGTTAGGATGGAGCGTCACTGTCCGGGTGTTTCGGTTTAACTGGTGCCCGTGTTAAGTGGTGACCTCTGCCTCGGCCGTTAGCAGCAGCAGCCGGCGTTAAAATAAGACGAACGCTACGATACTTTAACGGGACTGTGGGATGACTGTCTGTCCTCCCCCAGTGTCTGTCCTCCACTCAGTGTCTGTCCTCTCCCCAGTGTCTGTCCTCCACTCAGTGTCTGTCCCTCCCCCAGTGTCTGTCCCCCGCTCAGTGTCTATCCTCCCCCAGGGCGTCCTGCACACGCTCAGTGTCTGTCCTCCCCCGGTGTCTGTCCTCCCCCAGGATGTCCTGCACACGCTCAGTGTCTGTCCTCCGCTCAGTGTCTGTCCTCCATTCAGTGTCTGTCCTCCCCGAGGATGTCCCTGCACACGCTCAGTGTCTGTCCTACCGCTCAGTGTCCTGTCCCCCACTCAGTGTCTGTCCCCCACCAGGGCGTCCTGCACACGCTCAGTGTCTGTCCTCCGCTCAGTGTCTGTCCTCCCCCCAGGGCGTCCTGCACACGCTCCGTGTCTGTCCTCCACTCAGTGTCTGTCCCCCCCCCAGGGCATCCTGCACACGCTCCGTGTCTGTCCTCCACTCAGTGTCTGTTCCCCCCCCAGGGCCGTCCTGCACACGCTCCGTGTCTGTCCTCCACTCAGTGTCTGTCCCCCCCCAGGGCGTCCTGCACACGTTCAGTGTCTTTCCTCCGCTCAGTGTCTGTCCTCCCCCCAGTGTCTGTCCTCCGCTCAGTGTCTGTCCTCCCCCAGTGTCCTGTCCTCCACTCAGTGTCTGTCCCCCCCCAGGGCGTCCTGCACACGCTCCGTGTCTGTCCTCCACTCAGTGTCTGTCCCCCCCCCAGGGCGTCCTGCACACGCTCAGTGTCCTGTCCCCCCCCAGGGTCGTCCTGCACATGCTCAGTGTCTGTCCTCCGCTCAGTGTCCTGTCCTCTCCCCCAGGGCGTCCTGCACACCGCTCCGTGTCTGTCCTCCACTCAGTGTCTGTCCCCCCCCAGGGCGTCCTGCACACGCTCCGTGTCTGTCCTCCACTCAGTGTCTGTCCCCCCCCCAGGGCGTCCTGCACACGCCTCAGTGTCTGTCTCCACTCAGTGTCTGTCCCCCCCCCAGGCGTCCTGCACACGTTCAGTGTCTTTCCTCCGCTCAGTGTCTGTCCCTCCCCCCAGTGTCTGTCCTCCACTCAGTGTCTGTCCCCCCCCAGGGCGTCCTGCACATGCTCAGTGTCTGTCCCCCCCCCCCCAGGGCGTCCTGCACACGCTCAGTGGCTACATGCTCTACACCGCCGGCCACCTTCAAGCTGGTGTTCGACCACCAGCCGGAGGACGTCTACTGGTGCACGGCGGACATCGGCTGGATCACGGGGACACTCCTACATCACCTACGGCCCGCTGGCCAACGGCGCCACCAGCGTCCTGGTGAGTTCAGGGACCGCGGGAAATCGTGGCGCTGGAAACTAAGTGAGGGAGGAAGAATCTCAGTGTGGAGCTTTTATATTATTGATTTACTGTTTTTCTTCTTAACTGGTATGTAAAGATAGATTTTTTAATTTTTTAATGTAAATATGATCACAACCACTGGGAAACAAGGTGATTAATGGTTGAGAAGTAAATAAGCTTCGGCCTCCCACTAATTCACTTTTTTATTAATTTATTTTTTTCACTTATTTATTTAGCCACTTTTTTATTTATTCACGTTTTTTGTTTAGTTTTTTTAACTCATATATTTATTAATTTATGGCTTTGCTTTGCTCTCTGGTTATTAGTTTGGTTTGCTTTTATTTAATTTTGTTATTGTTTTAAAAACTAATTGTGCCCACGTGTCCGAAATAAACTTTTCATTCATATTAATAATAATGTCATTATATTATGTTTTTTATTTGGATGATTTGGGACCTTTTGAAAAAAAAAAATTATATATATATATATAAAAGACTAAAGTTATTAAAATAATAATAATTAAAAATCAGGTCCATTTTAAATGTATCTAAAAAAAAAAAAGGATATGATGTTGAAATATAATACAAATTTCACGATATTCTTAGTAACACAATGAAGTAAAGTCGGAATTTTATTTTCATAATGGACAAATGTGACGCATTTAAATTTTTACAAAATCCTGCAACGTTCAAAAAAATGTTTTACAAGATTTTATTGAACCGTGAAGGAAAAATGATGCCTTTAAGATTATAGTAAAGTGTCATAATTTTCTTAAAGAACAAAATAATAAAAACAATGTATAGAAAAAGCTTGAATTGAACTGGTGTCTGAAGTTCTGATCGATTCTGTGGAGATTTGAGTTCGATAAACGACTCAAATGTCTCATGGAAACTGATTTCAGACCCGAGTTGTAATGTGGATTTCCACAATAAAAGTCTTGATGTGACTGCTGCTGCTTGCAGTTCGAGGGCCTGCCCACGTACCCCGACGTGAGCCGCATGTGGGGGGGACATCGTGGACAAATACCAGGTCAGCAAGTTCTACACGGCGCCGACTGCCATTCGCCTGCTCATGAAGTACGGCAGCGAGCCGGTGCTCCGGTGAGTCACTTCCTGTTTCAGTCTGCAGGCAGTTTTAACAGCGTCGTCTCCATGTTCGGCCACTAGAGGGAGGCGCCGTCAAAATAAAACCACCTGGTTGGATTGGATGTGACTGTCAAAATAAAACCACCAAGGGGGATTGTTATTACGGTGACTGTCAAAATAAAACCACCAAGGTGGATTGTTATTATGCTGACTGTCAAAATAAAACTACCAAGTTGGATTGATATTACTGTGACTGTCAAAATAAAACCACCAAGGGGGATTGTTATTACGGTGACTGTCAAAATAAAAACCACCAAGGTGGATTGTTATTATGCTGACTGTCAAAATAAAACTACCAAGTTGGATTGGTATTACTGTGACCTGTCAAAATAAAAGTACCAAGTTGGATTGTTATACACAGTGACTATCAAAATAAAACTACCAAGGTGGATTGTTGTTAGTGACTGTCAAAATAAAAGAGCCAGGTTGGATTGTTATTAGTGACTGTCAAAATAAAAGCACCGGGTTGGATTGTTATTATGCTGACTGTCAAAATAAAAGCACCAGGTTGGATTGTTATTATGCTGACTGTCAAAATAAAACTACCAAGTTGGATTGATATTACTGTGACTGTCAAAATAAAACTACCAAGTTTGATTATTAGAGTGACTGTCAAAATAAAACTACCAAGGTGGATTGTTGTTAGTGACTGTCAAAATAATGCGCCAGGTTAGATTGTTATTACAGTGACTGTCAAAATAAAAGCACCAGGTTGGATTGTTATTCCGGTGACTGTCAAAATAAAACTACCAAGGTGGATTGTTGTTAGTGACTGTCAAAATAAAAGCGCCAGGTTGGATTGTTATTACAGTGACTGTCCAAAATAAAAGCACCAGGTTGGATTGTTATTCCGGTGACTGTCAAAATAAAAGCGCCAGGTTGGATTGTTATTCCAGGGACAGATTGACAGACTTTACATGGTTGTGGGACTGTGAGGACGCCACTGAGCGTCTCTGGTCTCTGGTCTCCTGGTAACTTCCTGCTCTGCTGCCCCCTGCAGGTACAAGCGAGACTCCCTGAAGGTTCTGGGCACGGTGGGGGAGCCCATCCAACCCCGAGGCCTGGCACTGGTACTAACAACGTGGTGGGGGACAAGAGGTGTCCCATCGTGGACACCTTCTGGCAGACGGAAACCGTGAGTTCCACCAGCACAGGCACACGCTCCATCTCCATGGCAACGGAGGAATCGCTGGTCCTGGTCACCACGGCTGCAGTAACCAGGAGTTCTGCACATGCTCAGTAGAGACCGTCACACACCAAGTTTCCTCCGTGGAGCCAGGACTCCGTCCTTGTTCCCCTGGGACTTGGTGCTTTTATTTTGACAGTCACCATATTAATAATCCAACTTGGTAGTTTTATTTTGACAGGTCACCATATTAACAATCTAGCTTGCTAGTTTTATTTTGACGGTCACCATATTAAACAATCCAATTTGGTGCTTTTATTTTGACAGTCACCCATATTAACAATCCGATTTGGTGCTTTTATTTTGACAGCCACCATAATGACAATCTAACATGGCAGTTTTATTTTGACAGCCACCATATTAACAATCCAGCTTGGTGCTTTTATTTGACAGTCACCAAAAACACTAACTTACCCCTCCTTGACAAACACTACAGTTATAAAAAATCTGCGTTACGATTTTGAAAAGTGGTTCAGAAGAACGTTTTTAATCCGACTCCTTTATTGTTTCTCCATTTTTATCGTTACCCTTATTTTTTTCTTCCTGGTTTGTAAAACGTCTTTGAGTGCATAATAAAAGCACTTTGCAAGTTTTTATATATTATTATTGTTATTAAAAATCACACCAAATATCTGAGTAATTTTTTTAAATGATTCCAATAATTTTCCACTCTCCAGATGTTGCTACAGAAGCTTTTCATCCAGAGACGAGTTCTATTTGCTCTCGTTGTTGAGCGCGTCTGTCGTACGCCGGGCTCCTATTGGTTTGTTCAGTGACGTGACCAGCGCCGTCGCCCCCTGCTGGCCGGGGCTGCTTTGTCTTCCAGGGCGGCCACGTCCTGACTCCTCTGCCTGCGGCCACGCCCTTGAAACCTGGATCTGCTGTGAGGAAACCTGCGCTTCAACCGCCGTCTGCAGCTCTCGCTACACATGCTACATGCTAGACATGCTAAATATGTTACATGCTAGACATACTACATGCTAAACATACTACATGCTAAACATGCTACACGCTAGACATGCTGCATGCTAGACATGCTACATGCTAGACATGCTAAATGCTAAATATGTTACATGCTAGACATGCTAGACATACTACATGCTAAACATGCTACATGCTAAATATACTACATGCTAGACATTACTACATGCTAAATATGCTACATGCTAGAACATACTACATGCGAAACATACTGCATGCTAAATATGCTACATGCCAGACATGCTAAACAAGCTAGACATGCTAAACATGCTAGACATACTACATGCTAAACATGCTACATGCTAAACATACTACACGCTAAATATGCTACATGCTAGACATACTACATGCTATATGCTAAACATACTACATGCTACATACTAGACATACTACATGCTAAACATGCTACATGCTAAACGTGATCAAAGGGGACTGATACCCTGAGTACCAGCTGGAGGTTCCACAGCAACACACTGCCTTCACCTATCAGCTGCATATGAAGTATGAATTGTGGTTTTAATGCATTTAATTAATACTCTTATCGGTACTAGTTAACTACCAGTAGCTAAAGGTTAGTACTCGTATAGTTATTAGTCCGTTTTCACATTTTTCCCCACAGTATTTGTTCAGTATTTTCCTCCAGGAGGTTCTTTAAGAAGCCATGATGTTGAAGTCCGGCTCTGACTTGTAGTTATTAAACATACAGTTACTTCATACGAGGCGTCTGAACGAAGTACTGAGTAGTTTGATTTTAACTATTAACAGCGGAGTTTGATGTTTTGACGTAAAGCGACCGTGTCTCTGCAGACGTTCCCGTTCTTTCGGCTGTGGTGCCGGCCATCCTGAACGAGTCGGGGGGAGGAGCTGGAGGGGCCCGGCGAGGGGCTACCCTGGTGAGAAAATAAAACACACACAGGAAGTGGTTGGGGCCTGGTGAGAAAATAAAATACACACATGAAGTGGTTGGATCAGATCAGCTTCTCACTCGGGCGTCAAAAACAAGCTCCCGTTTACAAAACGACGGAGAGCGCAGCTTTTTACAAATTGCTCGGCTTCAATCGCTGTGGAAACGCAACTTTTCTGAAACGCTGGTCCTGGTTGCCATGGTAACCAGTCGTTCTGCACATGCTCAGTAGAGTCCATCAGAATAAAGTCTCCTCCGTGGTGTCATGATGGTCTCCTGGACTTTCGTACTTTTATTTTGACAGTCACCGTAATAATTCAACTTGGTACTTTTATTTTGACAGTCACCGTAATAACAATCCAGCTTAGTACTTTTATTTTGACAGTCACCATAATAATTCAACTTAGTGCTTTTATTTTGACAGTACCATAATAACAATCCAACTTGGTACTTTTATTTTGACAGTCACTGTAATAACAATCCAACTTGGTGCTATTATTTTGACAGTCACCGTAACAACAATCCAACTTGGTACTTTTATTTTGACAGTCACCATAATAACACTCCAACTTAATAGTTTTATTTTGACAGTCACCAAAATAACACTCCAACTTAATCGTTTTATTTTGACAGTCACCATAATAACAATCCAACTTAATAGTTTTATTTTGAGTCACCGTAATAACAATCAAACTTGGTGCTTTTATTTTGAAAGTCACCGTAATAGCAATTCAACTTGGTGCTTTTATTTTGAAAGTCACTGTAATAACAATCAACTTAATCGTTTTATTTTGACAGTCACAATAATAACACTCCAACTTAATCGTTTTATTTTGACAGTCACCATAATAACAATCCAACTTAATAGTTTGATTTTTGACAGTCACCATAATAACAATCCAACTTAGTACTTTTATTTTGACAGTGACTGGTATAACAATCCAACTTAATAGTTTTATTTTGACAGTCACCATAATAACAATCCAACTTAGTACTTTTGTTTTGACAGTGACTGGGTATAACAATCCAAGGTGGCCATTTTATTTTGACAGTCCCTAGCAGCCCTAGCACAGTAAAGGCAGCAGACCCCCGGGGGGGGGGGAGGTCTTGGCTCCGGTTCTCAGAGTGTCTCTGGTCCAGGTCTTCAAGCAGCCGTGGCCCGGCGTCATGAGGTCGGTCTACGGGAACCACCAGAGGTTCCAGTCCACCCTACTTCAAGAAGTTCCCCGGGTACTACGTCACCGGAGACGGTGAGGACCGCCTTACTCTGGGAAGCTGAATCACTAGTCCTGTAACTAGTCCTGTAACTAGTCCAGTAACTAGTCCAGTAAACTAGTCCTGTAACTAGTAGAGCTGCTGAGTTAGCAGAGTTTTAACGGTGGTTAGCGGTTGAGGTGGAGCTTCAGCAAGGAAACTTTATCCTCCGTGAACCCCACACCTCTCTCTCTCTCCCTCTCTCTCTCTCTCCACTCTCCCTCTCCTCTCTCTCCACTCTCCCTCTCTCTCTCTCCACTCT
Organism: Blennius ocellaris; assembly: GCF_963422515.1. Classification (NCBI taxonomy): domain Eukaryota; kingdom Metazoa; phylum Chordata; class Actinopteri; order Blenniiformes; family Blenniidae; genus Blennius; species Blennius ocellaris. The sequence continues at coordinate 30,927,093 of NC_137654.1, forward strand.
CCCTCCCCTCTCTCTCTCTCTCCACTCTCCCTCTCTCACTCTCCCTCTCTCTCTCTCACTCTCCCTCTCTCTCTCTCTCTCTCTCCACTCTCCCCTCTCTCTCTCTCTCCACTCTCCCTCTCTCTCTCTCCACTCTCCCTCTCTCTCTCTCCACTCTCCCTCTCCCTCTCTCTCTCTCCACTCTCCCTCTCTCTCTCTCCACTCTCCCTCTCTCTCTCTCTCCACTCTCCCTCTCTCTCTCTCTCTCTCTCCACTCTCCCTCTCTCTCTCTCTCCACTCTCCCCTCTCTCTCTCTCTCCACTCTCCTCTCTCTCTCTCCACTCTCCCTCTCTCTCTCTCCCTCTCCACTCTCCCTCACTCTCTCTCCACTCTCTCTCTCTCCTCTCTCCCTCTCTCTCTGTCTGTCACTCTCTCTCACCCTCTCTCTCCCCTCTCTCTCTCTCTCCCCCCCTCTCTCTCTCTACCCCCTCTCTATAAACCCCCCCTCTCTCTCTCTCCCCCCCTCTCTCTCTCCCCCCTCTATAAACCCCCCCCCTCTCTCTCTCATCTGTCTCACCAGAATAAAGTTCCCACTGTGGTGACCAGTTAATTCACTGTGGGGCGTGTGGGGAACTTTATTTTGTAGACAGGAAGTAGTTTTGTTGTTCCACCGTGTTTGAAGCTCCGGCGGAGAGACGAGAGGAAAGAAAAGTGTGTTGGACGTCCAACAATTTATTAAAGTATTTCTTTCTGATTGTAGTTTGTTTGTTTGTTTGTTTATTTATTGTTTTCAAAGACTGAGTGCAGAACTGTCTTTGATGCTGCAGGTTGCCGTAGAGACGAGGACGGTTACTACTGGATAACGGGGAGGATAGACGACATGCTGAACGTCCTCGGGTAACACACACACACACACACACACACACACACACACACACACACACACACACACACACAGGCCCGCTGAGGCTGCGCTGCCCCCTGCAGGCCACCTGCTGAGCACGGCGGAGTGGAGTCGGCGCTGGTGGAGCACGAGGCGGTGGCGGAGGCGGCGGGTGGTGGGCCGCCCCCACCCCGTCAAGGGGAGAGAGTCTGTACTGCTTCGTCACGCTCCAACGACGGCGTGGCGTTCAGCTGCTCGCTGGAGGCGGAGCTTAAGAAGCAAGGTGGGCGGCCGGACACACACACACTGTTATTATACACAACTGACACACACACGTTTTCCTTATTGTGTGTGTGTGTGTGTGTGTGTGTGTGTGTGTGTGTGTGTGTGTGTGTGTGCAGTGAGGGAGAAGATCGGCGCCATCGCCACTCCAGACCACATCCAGGACGCCCCCGGTCTCCCCAAGACCAGATCAGGTGACAAACCAGCTTTATTCTTCCAGATCCAGCGTCTCCTTGATTCTCTCAAGCGTCGCGTCTTATTTTGAAAGTCTCCTGATGTCACTACTCTCACATGTGATTGAAACCTGAGCAGCAGGATTATTATTTACTCCGTTACGTCTTGAACCGCATTTATTAACGATCCTCTGGACCGGTTAATGATCAGTTTTTAAGTTTTGAAGGTTTATTTTTTTATTTTTATTTTGAAAAAAACAGCGTCAAAAACCAGCTAATTAGCTAGTGATTCGTGACCGCAGCGCCCCCATTAGACCGCCTACCAAATTTCAGCTCAATCGGACAATGTTTGCTAGCATGCTAACGTGCATGCTAGGCCGCGAGCTAGCCGATCCACCTGAAAATCTCAGGTGGATCTCCCCAGGGTGGCCCCCGGGCCCGGAATCTGGTTTTACTTCAGTTCTGGTGTGAACGACGCAGCGCTGGTGGAACATGAAAGGTTTTTCAAAAACTGGCACCGACATGAATTTGAGGCCTCAGGCCACGCCTCCTACGGAGGTCGGTGGGGGACATGAGAGTGACTTGGCTGAGTGTCGCTGTCGGCGACGTTTTCAAGAAGAAGAAGAAGAAGAAGAACGGTAGAAGGTCCAGCTACTTCCTGTAGCTTTGATGACGAGCACTTCCTGTAGCTTTGATGACGAGCACTTCCTGTTTCCTCCTCGCAGGAAAATCATGCGGCGGATTCTCCGTAAGATCGCCTGTGACGAACGAGACCTGGGAGACGTTTCCACCCCTGGCAGACTCCTCGGTGGTGGAGCAGCTCTTCCTCAACAGACGCTGCACCGCCGTGTGACGGCCTGCAGAGGGGGGGGGTGGGGGGGGGGGGGGGGGGGGGGGGGGGGGCGTGAGGAGGAGGAGGAGGAGGAGTCTGAAGTTCATCTTGTTTTCTGAAGCGTTTCTGAGTTGAGCTCCAGCCGGCTGGAGGATGATCCTCTTCCTCCTCCTACCTTCTTCCTCCTCCTCTTCCTCCTTCCTCCCCCTCCTCCCCCTCCTTCTTCCTCTTCCTCTACCTCCTTCCTCTCCTCCTCTTCCTCTTCCTGCTTCCTCTCCTCCTCTTCCTCCTTCCTCCAACTCCTCCTTCCTCCTCTTCCTTCCTCCTTCTTCCTCTTCCTTCTTCCTCTTCCTCCTTCTTCCTCTTCCTCCTTCTTCCTCTTCCTCCTCCTTCCTCTTCCTCCTCCTCCTCCTCCTTCCTCCAACTCCTCCTTCCTCCTCTTCCTTCCTCCTCTTCTTCCTCCTCCCTTCCTCTTCCTCCTCTCCTCCTCCTCCTCTTCCTCCAACTCCTCCTTCCTCTTCCTGCTTCCTCTCCTCCCTCTTCCTCCTTCCTCCTCTTCCTTCCTCCTTCTTCCTCTTCCTCCTCCTTCCTCTTCCTCCTCCTCCTTCCTCTTCCTGCTTCCTCTCCTCTCCTCCTCACTCCTTCTCTCAACTCCTCCCTTCCTCCTCTTCCATCCTCCTCGTCCTCCTTCCTCTTCCTGCTTCCTCTCCTCCTCCTCCTCCTTCCTCAACTCCTCCTTCCTCCTCTTCCATCCTCCTCGTCCTCCTTCCTCTTCCTCTCCTCCTTCCTCTTCCTGCTTCCTCTCCTCCTCCTCCTCCTTCCTCCAACTCCTCCTTCCTCCTCCTTTCCATCCTCCTCGTCCTCCTTCCTCTTCCTCCCTCCTCCTTCCTCCTCAGTCGCTTCCCGTTGAAATAAACCAGTAACCCGTGGTGATCAAAGCGTCGTCATGACGACTCGTTTCCTCCCGCAGAAGACGATTCTCCGTCTCGCGGGCTCCGAATGTTTAGGTTTCCTTCTTCTTACGTCTCTTTCTTTCTCCCCTTTTCCGTCTCTGGGCTGAAAAAACTTGACAACCAACGACTAAACCGAACTTTAAAACGAGTCGAGAGCAGCGGCTTGTTTTTTTTAAAAGCAAAATACAAAATAAGGGTCCAATGGAAATATGTGGTTTTGTTCAAAACGTCACTTTTTATCCTCAATTCTCTTTCTTCTCTTTTTTTTTTTTTTACCTTTAATGCAACTTAAAGCAGGGTTTAACATCCCCGACTGATTAAAACATTTAATTTGATGCTTTTCCTTAAATCAGACGTTGTTTTTTGGGTTTTTTTTTCTTAAATTCGACTTAATTTTTGATGTCTTTTGATGTTTCACTTTAATTCCCTTTCATCTGGCGTAATGAAGTCGAGGTCAGAGATTCAGTTTTTTCCTTTGGATTGTCAGATTCATGCTCGTCGTCCTCCTTCGTCCTCCTTTGTCCTCCTTCGTCCTCCTTCGTCCTTCGTCTTCACGTCCTCGTTCTGCAGCTTCGGCCACGAGAGCCAATCGGATCGTCGGAGACTTTTGGGACGATCCGTCTGTCCATGAAGTCCGAGCGAAGTGTCGTCGGCGTTCCGTCTGTCCTGGTTTCTGGGGGACGTTTTAAAGCTTGTAATTTTCTTTCTTTGTAACTCGCTGAAGTAGAAGTTAGTTGGTATAGATTCCAGCTGGTTCCATGTGCCATTGTTACAGCGACGCCGGGTTTCTAACCTTCCTGTCAGAAGTGCAGCTGCTTCCGTTTGTCCTCGTGTGTAAAATAAAATACGGACTTGGTGAAAGATTCTCTGGCTTCGTCTTCGTTCTTCTGTCGTTTGTGTCTCGGATGTTGAGACACTAGATTGGAAAAAAAAAAATGGCATTGAAAACCGCCTTTGGTCAGAATTTGACCCCCGACATTAATGCGTCTGTAGAGGTCACATGACTCAACACCTTTCACATAAAACGAGTCCGACTTATGTGAAGTGAGACTTTAGACACGTAAACTTGAAAACAGGTTTAATCTCGCCAATTGATTGATTTTCTTTCTAAAACAACTCCGTCCACACGTCACCATGAACTCTGCAGTACTGCAGTACACTGCAGTACTGCAGTACACTGCAGTACACCCCGCCAGGCCTGGAGGGGCGCTGTGACTCACCAAACGTGAAAAACGTAGAAGACAAGGCACACAGAAATTAGAAGTAGAATCCATAAATCTATCACCACATGAACCAATGAAAAAAAAAAAAAATGTTCAACCACATGAAACCAATGAAAAAAAAAAAAAAAATGTTCACCACATGAACCAATGAAAAAAAAAAAAAGAATTCACCACATGAACCAATGAAAAAAAAAAAAAATGTTCACCACATGAACCAATGAAAAAAAAAAAAGAATTCACCACATGAACCAATGAAAAAAAAAAAAAGTTCACCACATGAACCAATGAAAAAAAAAAAAGAATTCACCACATGAACCAATGAAAAAAAAAAAAATGTTCACCACATGAACCAATGAAAAAAAAAAAAATGTTCACCACATGAACCAATTGAAAAAAAAAAAAAATGTTCACCACAGAACCAATGAAAAAAAAAAAAAATTTCACCACATGAACCAATCAAAAAAAAAAAATGTTCACCACATGAACCAATGGAAAAAAAAAAAAAATTTCACCACATGAACCAATCAAAAAAAAAATGTCACCACATGAACCAATCAAAAAAAATGTCACCACATGAACCAATCAAAAAAAAAAAGAATTCACCACATGAACCAATCAAAAAATAAATGTTCACCACATGAACCAATGAAAAAAAAATAATTTCACCACATGAACCAATCAAAAAAAAAAAAAATTCACCACATGAACCAATCAAAAAAAATAAAAATGTTCACCACATGAACCAATGAAAAAAAAAAAAAAAATGTTCACCACATGAATCAATCAAATAAAAAAATGTTCACCACATGAACCAATGAAAAAAAAAAAAAAAAGTTCACCACATGAACCAATGAAAAAAAAAAAAAAATGTTCACCACATGAATCAATCAAATAAAAAAATGTTCACCACATGAACCAATGAAAAAAAAAAAAAAAGTTCACCACATGAACCAATGAAAAAAAAAAAAAATGTTCACCACATGAACCAATGAAAAAAAAAAAAAAATGTTCACCACATGAACCAATCAAATAAAAAAATTTCACCACATGAACCAATGAAGAAAAAAAAAAATGTTCACCACATGAACCAATGAAAAAAAAAAAGTTCACCACATGAACCAATGAAAAAAAAAAAAATGTTCACCACATGAACCAATGAAAAAAAAAAAAATTTCACCACATGAACCAATCAAAAAAAAAAAAATTTCACCACATGAACCAATCAAAAAAAAAATGTTCACCACATGAACCAATCAAAAAAAAAAATTTCACCACATGAACCAATAAAAAAAAAAATTTCACCACATGAACCAATCAAAAAAAAAAGAATTCACATGAACCAATAAAAAAAAAAAAAATTCACCACATGAACCAATCAAAAAAAAAAATGTTCACCACATGAACCAATCAAAAAAAAAAAATTCACCACATGAACCAATCAAAAAAAAAAGAATTCACCACATGAACCAATGAAAAAAAAAATGTCACCACATGAACCAATCAAAAAAAAAAAGAATTCACATGAACCAATCAAAAAAAAAGAATTCACATGAACCAATCAAAAAAAAAAATTTCACATGAACCAATAAAAAAAAAAATTCACCACATGAACCAATCAAAGAAAAAAAAAAACACGACTGAAGGGAAACGTCCCTGAATCAAATATTCCACTGAGGGAAAGATAATATCAAACGTCTAAAATGGAAGTTGGTATCTTTGGTTCATGAATCAAACAATCAACAAACACACATGATAAATACTCTTTATTGGAAAAAATAAAAATAAAGGGGATTTGTTTTGTCAACGAGGGAACAAAGTCAATCATTTGATTTAATGTCCCCATAGAAATGTCGGATCTCAGTCATGACGCTCACTGTCCCCACTGTCCTTATATATCCACGTCGCCACACCGCCCCCTGCTGGACAACAACAACGTTCTTCACTCACCACCGCCACGCTGCGGCTCGAGACTAAAATACGTGAAGAAAACGGGACGTCAGTCGGTAAAATAGCGCCGAATGTTTGAGCTCCACAGTTCGCTTATAAAAGTGACGACTTTATACTAATAAAAATAAAAAAAAAATTTTTTAAAAAGACGTTGTCGGCAGGATTCGAACCTGCGCGGGGAGACCCCAATGGATCACTAGTAGAGCTTCTAGTCCATCGCCTTAACCACTCGGCCACGACAACTGATACCTGTAGTGACGTAATCATTCAATATATGCGGTGGACCTACACTCGAATATACGGTAAAAAAAAGTTCTGATTAGATTGTTCATCACTCATCAATAAAACCCGGTTAGTAACCAGGTGAAGGTTACTGGTTATCTCCGCCCGTTAGTCGGTTATCTACCAGCTTCCCTGGTGGTCTAGTGGTTAGGATTCGGCGCTCTCACCGCCGCGGCCCGGGTTCGATTCCCGGTCAGGGAACACGTGTTTTTTTTTATTTTTTAATCAAGTTAATTCTAGTAAAATTATATACCAAACAATTCAGCAATTATCATCTTTAACGCTTAAGACTTCCTGATTCTTTTTGGGTTAAAAAAAAAAAAAGAACTTAGGAATTTTGTTGATTCTGATGAAAACTGCAGCCAGAATCACGTGACGTGACGTGACGTCAGCAAGTTCTTTACTTTCAACACGGGACTGAAGGAATTCCGGAAATTCAGGTTTTTGTCAGGTTTTTTATCAGAAAATGAAAAATCGACACACTGACTTGATTAGGAGGAAATCTTTTACAGATTTAAAACTATTTAAAAGTCGCCGTTCTGCTTTAGTTTGGGAAAATAAACACATATTAGCCTCGCGCGAAATCCAGATTATTTACTGCAAACTTGTGTGAAGTTATGAGATTGTTCATCAATATGCACCGTCAAAATAATAAATAAAATTCAATAAATATTAATTCAACCATTCATAAATAACTGCAACCACATTGATTCTTTATCTTTAATTCAGTCGAGGGTTCTGTAACTCTTTATATTATATATATATATTGACTTCTGAACAGCTTCTGACATGTTTACATTTCGCACATCTCACTTTCTTACTAATATTTTTGCACTGCTGTCATTTTATATTTAGTTTTATTCCATTTTTTGTGTATATACTTACTTATTCATGTATATCGGCTCCAGGGTCGACGGCAAAATAAGAATTTCCTTCACTGATGTGACAATAAAACACCTGGAACCTTGAAATATAGCGACAAAAACCACTTTACTGCAGAAAGTATTTAGAAAAGAATCTTTTCTTCACTCAGTGACCACAAACAGTTTCATTTAAAGGAATGCTTTATTGATAACCAAACATATACAACAAAACCAAAACAAAAAGTACTTTTTTTTTAATTTATATATCTCAATTAAATCACCACGATTCCAAATCTGATCCCTTTTAACAAACTAACGTCAGCCAGACTCTAAATGAAGCTAGAAGCTCTACGGTCCTCTGAGCTGTGAAAAAAACTCCCGTTGGCACCAAAATAAACCCACATTCTGCAGCTGGTCGACGTGCAGCTACAACTAAACAACAAAATTATAATTTTATCAGAAAAATCAAACTGAAATCAACTTAAAAAAAAGAAAATCTGCTGCACGCGAGTGAAAAACATGAATATTTTAAAGCAGATTTCCACGCGAATGCCTCAGATTGCTCGTAGTGTGTGTGTGTGTGTGTGTGGGGGGGGGGTCACGTCGCCCCGGCGGGTGTTTAACATTCAGCTTCTAGAAACCGACGGCGTCTTAAACCGCGAAGAAATCCCGTCTCCGAATCCACCTCTTCAAACTGAAGGAAACAAAAACAACAACAACAAAATAAAGGCGGCGGAACGCAAAACGTAACAAAACTAGAAGGGGGGGGGGGCAACCGAGGGCCGTGTCGCCATGGCAACAGTCGTCGACGAGTTTCGTCGTCGTCGGAGAAGAATCCACGTTCAGCGTGGAAAATCACGACGCTTTTATTTTGGTGAATATTTGGCAGCAGGGGGGAAATTTTGTACAAAACTTCACACTTTATACAAAATGTTGGCAACAGAAGAAAAGAAAACAGGTTGTGAAAAGGTTAGTGTGTGTGTGTGTGTGTGTGTGTGTGTGTGTGTGTTTTCTGTCACTTTGGAGACAAAGTGTGAAAAACCATTTTGGACTTTATTCTTTTAAACAACGAACCCGTTCAACTGTTTTTCTCCACACTTTCACTTCAGCTTTGAAAAGATTCGTCACTTTCGTTTCAAAAGCTTATCGAAGGTTTGAAAAGAGAAAAAAAGCTGGACGGGAAAATTTGAGGAAAAAAAAAACAAAAAAAGTAAATTTCTTTCAGGAGCTTTAAGTTTCTTTCCCAGTTTGAATCGTTTCCCGACTTTTCCTCCCGATCAGATTCTTTTCTCCACTCATCCTCCGTTTCTCCGCGACGCTCAGGAAGCCTGAACTCCTTCCACTCCCACACATTTCTTTTCAAAATAAAAGTAACAGAAGCGAGCGGCCTCTCTCTCTCTCTCTCCTCCGGGGCTGAAGGGGTTAAAGTGAGTTAAAGGCCGACAAGAGAAGCGGAGACATTCGTGCTCGGCGAGGAGGAAGCGGGCGCTCGCGTCTTTTCTCTGTTCCCCCCCCCGTTTGGCTCCGCCCCCCTTTCTGGAGTGCTTTGTTCCCCCCCCCCCCCCTTTCATCTCCAGCCCGCCTCCTGCTTTCATTCCCTTTCATTCTTTTCTTTCATCTCCTCCTGACCTGCCTGCTCAGAGTATTTATACAGATCGATAAAAGTTATGTAAAAAACGTTATGCAAAGCAGTGTAAAATTGTTTATATTACAAAATGGTTGAAGGGGTTCGTTTGTTTTTACAACCTGGTGGTCGGTGGAGACGTGAGCATGCATGGAGAGAGGGGGAGGGGGAGGGGGGGAGGGGGGAGGAGGAAGAGGAGGGGAACGTTAATGTGGCGTGACGATGGCGTGCTCACAGTGCATCATGGGACGTAGAGGAGGGAAACAAAGAGAGAGAGTTCTGCAGGTGGAGGTAGAACCTTCCTGGAGAACCTCAAACCCTCAAACTGAACAACAAAACAAACAAACAAACAAACAAACGCGACTCGACGTCTCATGAATCTCTTGAAATTGATCAAGAAAGTGTTTTGAGATTAAGGAGCTTTGAGATTGTTGAGAGGAGGAGGAGGAGGAGGAAAGAGGAGGAGGAAGAGGAGGAGGAGGAGGAGAGGAGGAGGAGGAGGTGGTCCTGGGATCACCATCCTGATTCATCCGACCTTCATCAGTAACTGAAGAGGAAGGAACCGCGACTGAACCGCCGCTTCAGTCTGACGGCGTCCGTCGCTAACGGAGGAGGAGGTGTGGCGGGGGGAGGGGGGGGGGGGAGGGGGGGGCGAGCAGGAGGGAGGAGGTGCAGAGTGAGTGGCTGAGGTGGAGGAGAGGGTGGTAACAGTACAGGAGGAAGAGGAGGAGGAGGAGGAAGAGGAGGCTCAGAAGGGCGGGTTCTCGTGAGTGGGGCGTGGCGTCCGGTGGGGGGAGGCGACGGCCCTCCTCGGTCCCTCGCGGTCCGACCACCTTATGCTGAGGAGGGGGAAATTACAAATTAAAAGCGTGAAAGCCCCAAAAAACTAAGACCTGGCAAGATTTTTATAAAAACGTTTCTTTAAAAAGGTCAAATTCTGGAAAATGCTCTCTCGTTTTGTAAAACAAGACCTGAATCAGGAGGCTAAAGCTGCTAGCCTTGAAGCTAACTTGTTTACAATGGTTCTCTCTCTCTCTCTCTCTCTCTCTCTCTCTCTCTCTCTCTCTCTCTCTCTCTCTCTCTCTCTCTCTCTCTCTCTCTCTCTCTCTCTCTCTCTCTCTCTCTCTCTCTCTCTCTCTCTCTCTCTCTCTCTCTCCATCTCTCTCTCTCTCTCTCTTCTCTCTCTCTCTCTCTCTTCCTCTCTCTCTCTCTCTCTCTCTCTCTCTCTCTCTCTCTCTCTCCTCTCTCTCTCTCTCTCTCTCTCTCTCCTCTCTCTCTCTCATCTCTCTCTCTCTCTCTCTCTCTCTCTCTCTCTCCTCTCTCTCTCTCTCTCTCTGTGTGTGCCTCAGCTCTAATGTCTCTCTCTCTCAGCAGCCAATCAGACCCTATATGATGTCATCGGGGGTTCAGCCAATCACAATCAAGGTAGGCTCCTCCACACTTTAGGCGGCTCTGCTCTGGCACATGGCGCCACGAGAGGAAGTACTTCCTCCATCTATGGTAATCTGCTGTGTCACACAGACACAGCAGATTGTGAATGTAGCTCCTAGGATCTAATATTCTAATGGAGCAGAATCAAGTTTGAATAAAAGGTTTGTGGAGCGACGAGACGAGACAATGTGTCTCTTAAATCAATATGAAATCACATTATTGATGTTTAAATGTAGGCGGGGTTTAGCCCCGCCCCCACGTGGCTCTGCAGCACTATAAAAAAGGGTGTAGTTGAAGATGGACGTCTCCTCACCTTCAGCGTCCCGACTCTGTCCTCGGAACGACTTGAAGGTGGCAGAGTTCCTGCGGATCACAAAGCAGACGTCACGTCAACACGTCCAGAGAGGAAGAAACTCCGTCTTTCTACACTCCGAACTAAACCAGGAAAGCAGTTTGAGGAACCAGAGATCTCACGTTGTGAGACGGTGTCCCTACAGGTTCTACTTAGTGTGAAGGCAAGGCGTCCACACTCTTCAGATTCTGTTTCTGTTTATTCTGGACGTTTTTCGAATCGCTAGAACTCTGGCGATCTTCACCTGTTTGTCAACGTTCAAATATCAAATTGTGCAGCTTTTTCGGCACTTTCCGGCTTTTTTAAATCTCGTCAACTTTTTAAAGTATTTCAACTTTTGTGCCACTTTTTTCCAACGTTAACGGATGGAGACATTTTTAACTCGCTATAACTTCTTCAAATCTTTACCGATTTCAACCGTTCCACTTTTAAACCTGTTCAATTTTTAGTAACTTTTTCAACTTTTCGAAACGCGTTCAACTTTTCGAAACGCGTTCAACTTTTCGAAACGCGTTCAACTTTTCGAAACGCGTTCAACTTTTCGAAACGCGTTCAACTTTTCGAAACGCGTTCAACTTTTCGAAACGCGTTCAACTTTTCGAAACGCGTTCAACTTTTCGAAACGCGTTCAACTTTTCGAAACGCGTTCAACTTTTCGAAACGCGTTCAACTTTTCGAAACGCGTTCAACTTTTCGAAAACGCGTTCAAACTTTTCGAAACTGTTCAACTTTTCGAAACTTGTTCAACTTTTCGAAACTTGTTCAACTTTTCGAAACTTGTTCAACTTTTCGAAACTTGTTCAACTTTTCGAAACTTTGTTCATCTTTTTGAAACTTGTTCAACTTTTCCCAACTTTTTTCCATTTTTTCAAAGCATTCCAGTCTCCCTGCCGCAGGCAAGGCAGCAAAAAGCATTACAGTTTGCATTCACACGATCATGCATTTGCCTTGGGAAAATGCAGATCATCTAGTTTAAACTGTTAAAGTGTCTCCGTCTGGGACAGAAGAGACGCCAGGAGGGGAAATGATTCTATTTTAATTCTCCTGTACATCGTTATACACGTTACACAGTTAGAATCACCAATAGAAGTATTTGTCACGGTAAATAAACAACAGGTGACGAACCTGAACAGACGTGAAAAAATGTTTTACTTTTGAGCAGAAAACAAATAGAAGCGACACAAAATACAAAGTAAAGTTCAGGTAACAGACTCAGTGTGTGTGTGTGTGTGTGTGTGTGTGTTAGAGAAGGAGCAGTAGTGTGTTACTTTACCTCATAGCCGGCATACTTATCGAGTGGCGAATGGAATAGTTGCTACTTTGTGAGCGTTAAAGGAAGGAGACAGAGAGTTACAATGCAAGCAGAGACACACACACACACACACACACACACACACACACACACACACACACACACACACACACACAAGTGCAGGTTAAGTCCTCCGTCACCACGTGTTCTGGACTAGAAGTCTCCCCCCGTCATTCCCTCAGTGACACTAGACGTCACTGTGTGACAAGAGAAGCACAGAACGACGACAACAGAAGCTGAATCTCGTCCAAACAACGAGAAGTAAAGATGGACGGCTGTGGCGTCATGTGACCACTCGTGTCCCGGGTGACGCTCATCGCTTGTGTTCACGCCGCCGCACCGTCACGCCGCTTTCCAAATGAAGAAACGTCTAAAACGTCTCATTATGTGTATAAATGTGACCCGTTTTCTTTAAAATAGTGTTTAACTATATAGTATTTTTTTTTTAAAGTATTTTCATGTATTTGTGGACAATAAATGCGAAATAAATATTGCAGCGTGTGTTTTCTGCTCTTCTTGTCACCTGTACTTTAACTCGGGTGTGACTTCTAGTCCAGAAAATACGGTAATGCGGTAAACTGCAGCCTCGTCCTTTTGTAAACTGCTTCCAGTAAACAACAATCATTTTCCACACAATTAGTCGCTCACTAAAAGAGGAAAGAAGTATAAGGTAACAAAAAAAACAACTAAACTGAAGTAAAACTACATCATCATCAGCAAACAAACAAACTCAATGTTAGGAGCTGCGCGTTCTTCCTGAGCTTCTTACCTAAAGGAGTTAGAGAAAGGCAGAGCTCTGCAGGGCGAACAAGGCAGCAGGGAAAGAAGGAAAGAAAGAAAAGAGCAGGTGAGGCGGGGGACAAAGGTGAGGACATGGAGGGACGAGGACGACGTCCAGCTGAAGCTCCGCAGTGGACGAAGACGTTCAGTCCACATTCTAGCTTCTTTATCTTCATCGTCTAGATTTTCTTCACGGTTCATCTACTAGTGGACGTTTGGTTTTCTCGTTGAGAAAACTAGCAAACAAACGCGTTTGATTGCAAAGAAGTTTATCGAATAATTTCAAATATGAACCGAGGTTTTTTTTTTCTCCACGTTAAAAGAAAAGCAGGAAGTGGAGTTTCTAGATATTTGATCAATAAGTAAATAAAAAAAAAGAAAAACAAACTTTAACACATTACGAACCAGAACTTTTATATTTTTCACTTCCAGTCTGTTACGCCTCAATTTCTTCAGATCCTTCATCACATTAAGAGTTTCTACGTATAAACGAGGTTTTAGTAAAGAGACGTCAGTGTGGGTGTTTTCCTCTCCTGATGTTAAAACGTACGAGTTGCTTTTAGTCACAATAAAACTTCTTCCAGGAACAAACACAAACAAGCAAATGATAAAAAGCTGCTTGAAGAAAGACACACACTCACTCTCACAGAGCATTAGTAAACATGCAGTATTTCTTCACGATGAGCAAACGGGCAGTGAGTGAAACAAAGTTGAAACAAAGTGAAACCAAGTGAAACAAAGAGAAACAAAGAGAACAAAGAGAAACAAAGTGAAACAAAGTGAAACAAAGAGAAACAAAGAGAAACAAAGAGAAACAAAGTGAAACAAAATGAAACAAAGAGAAACAAAGAGAAACAAAGAGAAACAAAGTGAAACAAAGAGAAACAAAGAGAAACAAAGAGAAACAAAGAGAAACAAAGAGAAACAAAGAGAAACAAAGTGAAACAAAATGAAACAAAGAGAAACAAAGAAAAGACGGGATCCAGACGGACTGAAGCTCTAAAGGACTGAGAACGACAAGACGAGCTGAGAACGACAAGACGAGCTGAGAACGACAAGACGAGCTGAGAACGACAAGACAAAATGAGCCTCGGAGCAGGAAACCTGTTTTTTCAGTCACTTCTTATAAATCAGTCACTAGAATTCTTATTACTTTGGTCAGATTGACACTTTTTCATCATTTTAAGCTGCTGCATCTTAATAAGATCCTAATTTGACCTCTTTTTATAAAACAAAAGGATCTTTTTCAAACTTTTTATGTGAATCATTTTTGTCAAAACTCTATTGGTTTGTCACGTTTTACTTTAGTTCTGTAAAAGCGCTTTGTGATTTTTATCACTACAAGCTGAAAGGTGTTTTTATAAACAAACAATATTCTCATGTGGTTTGGCTCATTTTGTTCTCGTGGCCCAGCGGCTGGCGGCCATTTTGGCTCTGCTGCTCCGTACCTCATGTCGCCCAGTTTCCTGCTGATGGCCGTTCCCACGGTGCTGAGAGCCGCCGTGGTCTTCTGTCCCGCCTGGGACAATGTCTCCTGAGTCTTCTTATAGCTGCAGGGACAGTGGGGGGAGGAGGAGGAGGAGGAGGAGGAGAGAATAGAGGAGGAGGAGAGAAATAGAGGAGGAGGAGGAGGTAGAGAGAATAGAGGAGAGAATAGAGGAGGAGAGAATAGAGGATAGAGGAGGAGGAGAGAATAGAGGAGGAGGAGGTAGAGAGAATAGAGGAGGAGAGAATGGAGAAGGAGAGAATGGAGGCGGAGAGAATAGAGGTAGACAGAATAGAGGAGAGAATGGAGGAGGAGGAGGTAGAGAGAATAGAGGAGGAGAGAATAGAGAAGGAGAGAATGGAGGCGGAGAGAATAGAGGAGGAGAGAATGGAGGTAGACAGAATAGAGGAGAGAATGGAGGAGGAGGAGGTAGAGAGAATAGAGGAGGAGGAAGAGATAGAGAGAACAGAGGAGGAGAGAATAGAGGAGGAGGAGGAGGTAGAGAGAACAGAGGAGGAGGAGGAGGAGAGAATAGAGGAGGATGAATGAAAAATAGAAGAAAAGGGAGATTGAAGGGAAGGAGAGAGACAAAAATAGAAAAGTTAGACACACCTGCTCCAAAACCAAATCAAACGATGTTAGTTTGAAGTAAACAAAGTGTTAAATTAAAAAAAACAAAACACCAAAAACAACAACAAACAAACGACTCAGCAACCAAGGAAGGAAAAGCCAAAAGCCTCGCTTAAAAAGTACCAGCCTCCATCTTGAAAGGTCAAATTAACACTCCGAGTCCAAACAGACTGGTTTGTCTCCGTCACTTAGCGGCCGCCGTGACTCGGCACTTAGCGGCCGCCGTGACTCGGCACTTAGCGGCCACCGTGACTCGGCACTCCAGAAGCAGCAGCACCCAGGAAACACCAGGATTAATACACGATGCTGAGAAAGGAAACCATCAGAACAGACAGGTTTGTGTCTCTGTCAGCACTTAACGGCCGCCATGACTCGGCGCTTAGCGGCCGCCATGACTCGGCGCTTAACGGCCGCCATGACTCGGCGCTTAACGGCCGCCATGACTCGGCGCTTAGCGACTCGGCGCTTAGCGGCCGCCATGACTCGGCGCTTAGCGGCCGCCATGACTCGGCGCTTAGCGACTCGGCGCTTAGCGGCCGCCATGACTCGGCGCTTAGCGGCCGCCATGACTCGGCGCTTAGCGGCCGCCATGACTCGGCGCTTAGCGGCCGCCATGACTCGGCACTTAGCGGCCGCCATGACTCGGCACTTAGCGGCCGCCATGACTCGGCACTTAGCGGCCGCCATGACTCGGCACTTAGCGGCCGCCATGACTCGGCACTTAGCGGCCGCCATGACTCGGCACTTAGCGGCCGCCATGACTCGGCACTTAGCGGCCGCCATGACTCGGCACTTAGCGGCCGCCATGACTCGGCACTTAGCGGCCGCCATGACTCGGCACTTCCTCACGGCGGCTCCAGAAGCAGCAGCGCCCAGCGGGGAAACACCAGGATTAATACACGGCGCTGAGAAAGGAAACCATCGGGACGAGCGGAGAGAGAAACGTTAATCCCAGACAGTGAGAATGAAGAACGTCTCTGTGACGGACGCCTACCTGAGAGAAGGTCTGCCTCCGGTAAACACAAACAAAAACAACAAAATAACCAACAGTTCCTGGCACAACATCAACATCATGACAGATCCGGTGCTGCCAATCGGCCTCTAACGACGTGGCTCTATAGATCTATAACTGTAGAGAACCTGAACCAGGCTCTTGCTTCAATAAAGCCACGGATGAAATGAAGTTTTCTATCGTTCGTCACTCGGCATGAAGTCGTTCTACAGAAACGACGAGCCGCCGAGTAGGAAACCATCCAATGACGGCGCCCCGTCAATTTAAACCTATATAATAGAGCGACAAATTAAAAGTCTACTGGATTAATGAGGGTAATTAATGCAACCTACATTTATTAAACTGATCTGACTGTTAGATCAGTGTTTTTCAACCTTATTATTAAATTATCACATTTCTTTCTAAAAAACATTTGCTTTTGAAGAGTAATCCTGTATAAATACTCTTCACCACTAGAGGGCAGCACAGAACTTTGCCGGTGAAATGTAAAGTGACAGACGTCAGTGTGGTTCATCTCCACCTCCTGCTACCATCTTGTATCAAAGTACTGTGTCAGTGACAGTGATGGAGAAGTTTTTGAAAAGCAGGATCTCAGCTCTTCATCCATCAGGTCCAGGTTTCACACTGAGGGAGGCACTATTAAAAAAAGTCCTTGCTTTCTGGATTTACTGGATTCCTGTTGATAAAACTTTGATGAGAAAGACTTTATATTGTTAATAGAGGCTACATAGTTTAACATCTTAACATGTTCAGGTGGAGGTGTGACTCCAGAGTTTTCCAAACAAAAAAGTGTGTCTCGGCTCTAAAAGGTTGAAAAACACTGGATTAGATGAATAAATACCTTCATACACTTATAATTTGCACAACTAATTCATAAAACCTGTAATCTCAGCAGACTTGCTTGGATCAAAGTGTTTTGGCACTTTGATCACCTGACGGCCATTAGTGGCCTACAGGTGGCGCTGGAAGACGAGATAATAACGTCCTAAAAAACAAACAAACACTGGAAACGCATTTAAACGGAGCCGTTTCTCAGCTTAATGAACAGAAATAAATATATTACAACTTTATTTATTCATAAATGACTGAACATTTTATCTCAAAATCACAAGAAAACAAAACAGAAACAACAACAGAGACTCAATCCTGACGTTTTTCCCTCCAGACCCATTTGGAAATCTTTCTACCGACGTCACAGGAAGCGGCCCCGCCAGAATAAAAGCTGTGCTCTTTTTTTTTTTTTTTCCTCCCCTCGTCGTGTCGTCAAGATTCTGTCGCTCGTATTTAACAACCGGTTGAAAACACACTTGGTGTCGCCCGATTGGGAAGCACAACTTTTATAAAAAAACTGATGTTTGGACGCATCTTTAACAAAGTCAGTTTCTATTTAATGACGCTCTGTGTTGAAATACATCATTTGATCGTTTCACCGTCTCCAAGCCTGATCAAAGATCTGAAATTCTGTTTTGATGCTCACTTTTGTTTTTCCTAATACGTGTGGAGCCGCAGTTAAAAAGTGCAACGATACCAAAATGTGGGCGTGTCCATCTCATTCTTACAATAAAACTCAAACTAAACTAAACTAAACTGAAACCAGGTTCAAAACGTTCGCCGTTACAAAAGTAGATCCTGGTTGAACTTTTAGAAACTCGTTAGTCCTTTAGAGCTTCAGTCCGTCTGGATCCCGTCTTTTCTTTGTTTCACTTTGTTTTACTTTGTTTCTCTTTGTTTCACTTTGTTTCACTTTGTTTTTAGAAACTCGTCTTCCGACATCCTAAAACGCTGCTCAGCCGTTTGACCTCACTTGATCAAAGCACAACGGAAAAAGACATTAAAAAAAAGTAGAGCTACACTCGGTAGAGCGCAGACCTTCGCCAACGCCGCGTCTGTTCGCCGACCTCAGCTAGCGTTGCTAACATGTTAGCCATTAGCTCGTGTCGACGTGCACTACGTTGGCCAGGGAGCGTCTCCATGGCAACACACGCTGATAACATTTTTTTTTTTACGATGTATTCTAAAACATTTCGCCGAGGATTGGTCTGAAGTTGATGACAAATTTCATTCAATTCGGCTTCATAGTTTTTGAAAAAGTTGTTAAAATACAACCAAATAAATCGATAAATAAAACGCAGATAAAAACAGAACTTCCCCTCGACTCTGGTAGTCGAAGGTAATAAATGTGGGACAGAAAACGTCGTCCCGCTGCAATAAAAGCTCCGTCAGACTGGAGGCGCCGTCGCTGCTTTTCCTACTTCTTCAGGCCGATTGTTGAATATTAAAGCAGCCGTTGGTGTTTTTAAGACGACTGGATTGTGAAATCGGGGTTTGTTCTATTCACACAAACACACAACAGACCACAGACCCCGCCAAAGTAAAGCAGCAGATCCTCTTAAACCACAAACATCCCAAGCAGCTGCAGCAGCGTCGACCACAGGAGCAAAACAAAACAGGAAAACAAAAAAAATAAAAGCATGAAGACCATTTAAAGAAAAGAAAAAACAAAAAAAGACAAGTGGGGAAATAAAGTCCACCGCAGTGAAAAACAAAGTTAAAGAAACCTTAAGTCATGTAGAAGGAGAGAAGGAGAGAAGGAGAGGAGGAGAGAGGAGGAGGTGAACTCACGCTTCTGAGCGGGTTATGTCGTCCAGAGTGGCTGAAGCAGACAGATATCTGGAGACACAACGGCAGGATCAGGACACAGGGGACACAGAGGGACACACTCAATACACTGTTTCTGCACCGCATCATGTCTCACTGTCACGTCTCTATCGTGTCTCACCGTCGTGTCTCTATCATGTCTCACTGTCGTGTCTCACCGTCATGTCTCTATCATGTCTCACTGTCATGTCTCACTCGTGTCTCCCGGTCATGTCTCCGTCATGTCTCTACCATGTCTCACCACCATGTCTCACCACCATGTCTCTACCATGTCTCACCGTCATGTCTCACTACCTTGTCTCACCACCATGTCTCTATCATGTCTCACTACCATGTCTCTATCATGTCTCTATCATGTCTCACTACCATGTCTCACTACCTTGTCTCACTACCTTGTCTCACTACCTTGTCTCACCACCATGTCTCTATCATGTCTCTATCATGTCTCTATCATGTCTCTACCATGTCTGTCATGTCTCTGTCATGTCTCTGTCATGTCTCTGTCATGTCTCACTACCATGTCTCACCACCATGTCTCACCACCATGTCTCTACCATGTCTCTATCATGTCTCTATCATGTCTCTATCATGTCTCTATCATGTCTCACCGTCATGTCTCACCGTCATGTCTCACCGTCATGTCTCTATCATGTCTCTATCATGTCTCTATCATGTCTCCATCATGTCTCCATCATGTCTCCATCATGTCTCCATCATGTCTCCATCATGTCTCCATCATGTCTCCATCATGTCTCTATCATGTCTCTATCATTCTGACCGTCTGGCTTCTTCTCCTGCACAGAACCAACATGACTGACAGGAGCTGAAGGACCAGCAACCTGGACCAGTGTGGACCTGGACCAGTGTGGACCTGGACCAGTGTGGGCCTGGACCAGTGTGGGCCTGGACCAGTGTGGACCTGGACCAGTGTGGACCTGGACCAGTGTGGACCTGGACCAGTGTGAAGGTCCAGGTCCACACTGGTCCACATTGACACATCAACAGTAAACCAAGCGGCACCAATAAACATTCAAACGGTCAAATAATGAAAACCGCCACTGCAGATGTGTAAAGTAGAAGAAGACACTGGTTGTTGACCAGGAGATCCTCCACACTGGCCAGTTGTTTACAGATGTGCAGCATGAGCCTACAGTGCAGCCTGGTACCACAGAACCCACTGTGCAGACAGACAGGCCGAGTCTGTCACATCTGGACAGGCCGAGTCTGTCACATCTGGACAGGCTGTGTCAGACTCGTCCTGTCCAGATGTGACAGTTACAGCTGGACAGGCCGAGTCTGTCACAGCTGGACAGGCCCAGTCTGTCACAGCTGGACAGGCCGAGTCTGTCACATCTGGACAGGCCGAGTCTGTCACACCTGGACAGGCCCAGTCTGTCACAGCTGGACAGGCCGAGTCTGTCACACCTGGACAGGCCGAGTCTGTCACATCTGGACAGGCCGAGTCTGTCACATCTGGACGTTCGTGTGCATTTCTCTGTCTGGGATTTATTTCTGGAGCTCAGAACAGCTGATCTGGTGAAACAATACTGAGCGGAACAATGTAGAAGGAAAATCCAGGAAAGAAAAAAACCGTGGGAGCGGTTGTTTGGCAAAAAAAAAAAAAAATCTGAAAGTGTTTTGGTCCAGTCGGTATGATTCACTTTAAACTGCAGGGGAAATGGCCTCCGACAGCCGAGTGCTTCCTGTTTCCTCCTCCGGCTTTAATGGAAACCTTCAGAGGTTTTTTTTGGTTTTTAAAAGCCTGAAACTAATTTATAATTCATGTCCCACTTATGGCAGAGCTCTCCCCCCCGCCCCCCCCCCCCCGGCTCTCTGGGCTCGCCGTCGCCTCCTCGCCTCCTCTCTGGACGCCACGTGACGCCTGACTCAGCAAAACAGTGTCTCTTCCTCCCTCCCTCCCTTCTTCCTCCCTCCTATCTCTCACTCCCTCTTCCACATTCCTCTCCTCCCACTCGTTCCCGTGGCGACGGCAGTAAGCTGCTCGTCTGGTTGCCGCCGGCCACGTCTCAGTGAATCAATGTGTCTGGTGACGGAAAAGCAAACAAAGACAAAAAAAAAAAAAAAAAAAATGCCCCCAGAGTCACCGCAGCAGGAGCAACAAGCTGATGGTTCTAAACCTGCCGAGTTCAAATCGTCCAGGTCAAACCTGTAAGTCACTGTGTGGCCACGCCCACTGGTCACGCCCACTGGCCACGCCCACTGGCCACGCCTGTGAGCATCAGCATTCTCTAATAGCATTAGCTCTTCCTTTACGATCAAGTAGCGCTAACATCATCCAGATTATAGAGCATCTTCCTCCTCTAACACCAGATTATAGAGCATCTTCCTCCCCTGACGCCAGATTATAGAGCATCTTCCTCCCCTGACGCCAGATTATAGAGCATCCTCCTCCCCTGACGCCAGATTATAGAGCATCCTCCTCATCTAACACCAGATTATAGAGCATATTCCTCCTCTAACACCAGATTATAGAGCATCTTCCTCCTCCAACACCAGATTATAGAGCATATTCCTCCTCTAACACCAGATTATAGAGCATCTTCCTCCTCCAACATCAGATTATAGAGCACCTTCCTCCTCTAACAGATTATAGAGCACCTTCCGCCTCTAACAGATTATAGAGCATCTCCCTCCTCTGACAGATTATAGAGCATCTCCCTCCTCTGACAGATTATAGAGCATCTTCCTCCTCTGACAGATTATAGAGCATCTCCCTCCTCTGACAGATTATAGAGCATCTTCCTCCTCTGACAGATTATAGAGCATCTTCCTCCTCTGACAGATTATAGAGCATCTTCCTCCTCTGACAGATTATAGAGCATCTTCCTCCTCTGACAGATTATAGAGCATCTTCCTCCTCTGACAGATTATAGAGCATCTTCCTCCTCTGACAGATTATAGAGCACCTTCCTCCTCTGACACCAGATTATAGAGCATCTTCCTCCTCTGACAGATTATAGAGCACCTTCCTCCTCTAACATCAGATTATAGAGCATCTTCCTCCTCTAACAGATTATAGAGCATCGTCCTCCTCGAACACCAGATTATAGAGCATCTTCCTCCCCTGACGCCAGATTATAGAGCATCTTCCTCATCTAACACCAGATTATAGAGCATCTTCCTCCTCTAACAGATTATAGAACATCTTCCTCCTCTGACAGATTATAGAGCATCTTCCTCCTCTGACAGATTATAGAGCATCTTCCTCCTCTGACAGATTATAGAGCATCTTCCTCCTCTAACACCAGATTATAGAGCATCTTCCTCCTCTAACACCAGATTATAGAGCATCTTCCTCCTCCAACAGACGACAGAGCCTCTCCATCAAAAGGTAAACAGAGGAGATGAGTATTTGGCGTGCTGCCAGACACGAAGCCAAACAGACGTCAGAAGCGCGAGAGAGCAAACAGAGCGGCGCCTCACAGATCCCAACCGGCAACCTTCTCACGGCGCCGGCCCAGTTTGCCTGTCAGAGGGAGGAACTGACAGCAGGACGCGACGATCCCTGGTCGGGTCTTTCTCACCGTCCCAAGATGGGGAAAAAAACGTCAAGTTGGCGTTAATCTGGGGCTTCAAGTTAAACCAGCAGACGAAGAGTTTTACTTCTGATGCGCTGCCAAACAGGAAGATGACGACGACCCATCGAGGAACGGTGTTCTGGAGGTTCTAGAAGGTCCAGAGTCGGAGCCAAGCCGAGTGTCACGGACTCGCATCTAATATTTAAATCAGCTTTAACTGAAGTGGTGCAGAAGAACAAAGGGAGACTCTGAGAACCTTCTGACAGCGACGGACTGAAAGTGACCAATACAAACAACAGACCAGCAAACAGACACGACTGCTCGTATACATGGATTTTACCATTTTTTTTTTTTTTTTTTTTAATCCAGGGGTTAATCCGGGAGGGGAAACACTATAGCACTTTTAAAGTCCCAGTGAAATGAAGGTTCCACCTCCAGAACACTCTGGTGTCTCTTCTAGAACGTTTTCCTGCTAACTGGCTGAAGGGTAAAATGTTAAAACGCGACAATCTGAGAGAAAATAGCCGATAAACGTCGCTATTTCCTCTGGTGGGCGGAGCTTCTGACAATAACAGAGTGACATCACGAGTTGTGCACACGCCCAAGTTGTGTTTACATTATGGAGGATCAGAGTTTTGACCACGAAGAGGCTGAATTGAACCAGATTTCATCATCGTGGTCATTTCAAACCCAGTGATTGATGAAGAAGACACAGAAGGTGGTTCTGCCATCGGTGACCCCGTCTGGAACATGTTTGAGGAAGCAGAAGACGCTTCGTCCTCCATTCGTCCTCGTCTCCTCGCCTCAGCAGCCGCCACTTTTCACCTTTGAGGCTTTGAGGCTCCTGACTTTTGGCAGAACGACTTCGTGGTTCCAACACGTCCAAGAGCTTTTCCGACTGCGGAATCACCGAAGACGAGTTCAGGTGTTACTGGATCGTCTACTAGCCGCTAGCTAGCAGCTCCCGCTAGCCGCCCGAGCTCCTCTTCTCCTCTCTCGGTCTCTTCCAGGCTCAATCTTTCATCAAGGCTCATAAAACGCTGACTATAACTTCAAAACACTGTAAAAACTTGGATATTTAAGAGGAAACAAGCCGATATAAACACAACAGATCGAGATCTGCACAACTCATGACGTCACACATAGGCTCCGCCCACAAAGGAGAAGGATTCCCCCGACTTCCTCGGTTGGAGATTCAAAATTCAAATAACTTTGTTATGCGACAACAGTGGTGGGGCAGAGTCGGAGGAACCTTACAAGTAGAACCCCAACTATCGGTTCTTTTTGCAAAGTAGTGTTTTACATTTCACTGGGACTTTAAATAAAAGTGGACCTTTTATGTCAGTTTGTCGCCGTCGGGAGTTAAACCTGCAGCTGAAAGCTTCTCGGTGAAACACCGGAGCCTCTTGATATTTTATTTACCGCTGACGGGGTGAGGAAGGAACCGGCTTACGTCCCTCCACCTCCCGACGCTACGTCGGGAGGTGGAGGGACGCGGCCCCCGGTGTGAGAGCTGGGATGGATACGTACGCGTTGGAGGTCTGGACGTCCTGCCAGCTCTTGCTGAGGTTCTGCTTCAGCTCGGTCAGCGGGCTGAGGCCCAGCTTCCTCTTCAGCTCGGCGGCGTGTCTCTCTTTGGCCGACAGGACCTGACGGAGGGTGTTGATCTCCTCCTCCACCTGCAGCACATCCACACATCAGGCCGACGCCTCCACCACCAGGGGGCTCCAGACCACTGCTGCTCTGCCGAACCACTCAATGGACTATTTGACTCTGAGCGACTCCACGTAACCGTCAGGTCATCGTGGAACCTGCGATACCTCAGTCCTCCTGGCGGCAGCGCTACAGAGCATTAGCATTAGCATTGGTTACTTTGATAGCGGCTAGCTTCCGCTGCTAGGAGCCGTGTGCCCGTGGTCGTTTATCTCAACTGTTCTAGTTTAGAAAGGGGTTTTCTCAAGAAACATCAAAAGATCAGAGCATCTTCCTCCTCTAATCCAGATTATAGAGCATCTTCCTCCTCTAACATCAGATCATAGAGCCTCTTCCTCCTCTAACACCAGATTATAGAGCATCTTCCTCCTCCAACATCAGATTATAGAGCATCTTCCTCCTCTAACATCAGATTATAGAGCATCTTCCTCCCCTGACACCAGATTATAGAGCACCTTCCTCCTCTGACACCAGATTATAGAGCCTCTTCCTCCTCTGACACCAGATTATAGAGCCTCTTCCTCCTCCAACACCAGATTATAGAGCACCTTCCTCCTCTAACACCAGATTATAGAGCACCTTCCTCCTCTAACACCAGATTATAGAGCATCTTCCTCC
This sequence comes from Blennius ocellaris, assembly GCF_963422515.1. Lineage (NCBI taxonomy): Eukaryota > Metazoa > Chordata > Actinopteri > Blenniiformes > Blenniidae > Blennius > Blennius ocellaris. The sequence continues at coordinate 30,951,665 of NC_137654.1, forward strand.
TCTAACACCAGATTATAGAGCACCTTCCTCCTCTGACACCAGATTATAGAGCCTCTTCCTCCTCAAACACCAGATTATAGAGCCTCTTCCTCCTCCAACACCAGATTATAGAGCACCTTCCTCCTCCGACACCAGATTATAGAGCCTCTTCCTCCTCTGACACCAGATTATAGAGCTTCTTCCTCCTCTGACACCAGATTATAGAGCCTCTTCCTCCTCCGACACCAGATTATAGAGCATCTTCCTCCTCCAACACCAGATTATAGAGCTTCTTCCTCCTCTGACACCAGATTATAGAGCCTCTTCCTCCTCCAACACCAGATTATAGAGCCTCTTCCTCCTCCAACACCAGATTATAGAGCATCTTCCTCCTCCAACACCAGATTATAGAGCCTCTTCCTCCTCCAACACCAGATTATAGAGCTTCTTCCTCCTCTGACACCAGATTATAGAGCCTCTTCCTCCTCCAACACCAGATTATAGATCAGTACGCAGTCGTAGATTAAGACCGTACCTTGGTGAGCTCCAGGCGCAGCTCCTCGGCCTCCTCCAGCGTCAGGCCCAGAGGCAGAGGCAGAGAGGGGACAGAGTTGTCCTCGGCCCCGTCCACCGGGACGTGGGACAGACCGTCCGGCTGCTCTGGTCCCAGACCCTTGTTGGGAGAGTTCAGGTTGATGTCTGGAGGGACAATAGAACATCTCTTACTCTTCTAGAATCCTTCATGTCGGCACATTAGAAACCTGCAGCCGTCAGGAAATAGACGCCTCCCGAAGAACTCCTTATTAACCCTTGGATGCACAACCTAGCAATACCTACACCCTTCCACACTTATTCTTCAAAACATTTCAAACAAAGAGTTGCAATATTTTCATATTCTAGGTATTTCCTCAGAAAACATGTTTGTGACACGAGGCCATTTGCATTTTTATTTGATTTTCTCATTAATTTGAAGAAATTGGCAGTTTTTGTCTTCTATGAAACTTAATTCTTAGCAACTCTGACTGTCCCGCTTAAACACGTGATGTCATCAGTCTCACCGCCCTGGAGGTCAGTTCTCCCCAGTAACTGTACATCTAAGTATTATCCTACATTTATTAACTTATTTTTCATTGACAGATTATGATGTGTGGTGAAATTAGTGATCAAATGTGTTACTTTGACTCCCCTTGTGATACAAAAACTGTAATTTCTTAACATTTATGAAAAAAATACGTAAAAATGCAAATGGCCTCATGTCGCAAACACGTTTTATGAGGAAATACCTGGAATATGAATATATTACAACTTTTCATTTTAAAGATGTTGAAGAATAACAACCTGTGGGGTCATTTTTGACCCCACAGGCCTCTAAGGGTTAAAGTCCTACCTGTTCTCGTAAGGTTTATTTCTACTTGAGGGTTGAACGTTCTACCACAAGAACCGTTCCCTCGGTATGACGACTATTGAAACACGACGTTCTCCCGTCACGGTGAAAACGTACGACGCGGCTGCATTTCTCTTTCTGGATCTTTTACACATTAAACCTCAACACAAAGGAGATCAGCAGTCGTCGCAGAATTAAAAAAAAAAAAAAAAGCGTTTGTGGAAAAACTAATTGTTAAATCTGCTGGACAAAAGGTTTTTCACTACCGGTTTTCCTGCAGACCCAGTTTTCTGTCGACTCGGCAACAAATTTCAAAGACGACGATTTGACTCGTTTTGGAAAACGGGAAAGAAAAATTTACAGGTGAGAATTTTAGACAATCTTTGAAGTATTGTGTGTAAAGAAACACTGACAATTATGTAGTTTCTATGTTGGGCCACTAGTGGGCGCTGTTGGTACTGAACACACACACACACACACACACACACACACACACACACACACACACACACACACACACACACACACACACACACACACACACACACACACACACACACACACACACACACACACACACACACACACACACACACACACACACACACACACACACACACACACACACGAGAACAATGAGCTCTAAGAACATTCTGGTGGACTGACCACCAAGTTAGATTGTTATTAGGGCGACTGTCAAAATAAAAGCACCAAGTCCCAGCAGAATAAGGACTGGGAGTCGTGACACCACAGAGGAAACGTTGTTCTGATTGTCCAGCTACTAGTTTTCACATGAAAACGTTGACATGTAACGTCACAAAACTAGAAAAAAAAACCCACAATATGTTCTTATTTCCTTAAAAAAATAAAAATAAAAACCTGCTTCGACACCAACGGCTAAATTTAGGGTGCAGAACAATCCCGGAGGAAAACGAGTCGGCTTTCATTCACATCCTCCTCTTGTGTTAATATTTACACATCCAGCACCGGCCTGGGCTGCTTTTATTTAATAGAAGAAGAAACGCCGTCAGGACTTCCTGTTCCCGAGACGTTCATCAGATCCAAACTTTCTCCACTGAAACCTGCAACTGCCGGCGGTTCCGTCCTGAACCAGCAACCCGAGGGGACAGTCGAGAGACGGCAGCAAGGACGACGGGGTGGAAATTCCACAAAATAAAAGCAGCAACACTCAAAACAATAAGGGTTTCTACGTGTACAGAGAAACGACCGGCTGTCAACACTTTGATCCCCTTTGATCTACACAGACGACCGGAGTGCAACGATCCCAGAGTGTCGTCATCCACCGAGAGAGAAGAACTCGTTTTGCACAAGACTTCAGACGAAACGGGGCAATAAAAAAAAAAAAAAAAAAAACAGATTGCAAAAGACCAAGATTAGCGTGATCCAACACTTGAGGTCGTGTTTCAACACCATGGATCCACGGGACAATATGTCCCCCACGAGGGCTCCACGGGACAATATGTCCTCCATGAGGGGACAATATGTCCCCCCACGAGGGTTCCCCGGGACAATATGTCCTCCACGAGGGCTCCCCGGGACAATATGTCCTCCACGAGGGCTCCACTGGACAACATGTCCCCCTACGAGGGTTCCCCGGGACAATATGTCCTCCACGGGACAATATGTCCTCCATGAGGGCTCCACAGGACTATATGGGTTCCACAGGACAATATGTCCTCCACGAGGACTCCACGGGACAATATGTCCTCCACGAGGGTTCAACGGGACAATATGTCCCCCCCACGAGGGTTCCACGGGACAATATGTCCCCCCCACGAGGGCTCCACAGGACAATATGGGTTCCACGGGACAATGTGTCCTCCATGAGGGTTCCACGGGACAATAATTCCTCCATGAGGGGACAATATGTCCTCCACAACTCCACGGGACAATATGTCCTCCACAAGGGCTCCACGGGACAATATGTCCACCACGAGGGCTCCACGGGACAATATGTCCTCCACGAGGGTTCCACAGGATAGAACGTTTCCTCAGCTTTAACACCAGGTATTATTGTGTTGCTACCTGGACTAGCAAGCGAGCTACAAACGTTTTAGTGGATCTTCTCTCCTGGATCTTTACGTAGAGCGGAGAGGGAGACCTCTCCAAGATGGCGGCGCCGTGGGGCATCGAGTGTTTACTCTTCAACACCACAGTGTGAAACCACACCGTGTTCCTCTTTCTGCAGGGGCACAGCTGGTTCTAGAGTCTTAAAATACAACAAGCGAAACACGTCGACAGTCGGTGAGGATGAGGAGGAAGAAGAGCAGCCGCCACTGCTGATCCTCTTCCTCTAGCTTGTGTCGCTGCAGACCAGCTGGCCTGGAAGTAAAACTGTACCGTCAGATTCTGAATTCGAGTTTCTAACTCTGAATTCTTTTACCATCGAAATCAGACTTTGAATTTTAAAAGCTGTCGAATTTCAAGTACGTATCTTTTTTTGCTTCTGATTGTTTTTCCCCAACATCTAAAAATATTCAGTGTGTAAAAATTTTACGTGTCTAAAAATTCAGCTGCAAAAAAAATTCAGCCGCAAAAAAAAAATTCAGCTGCAAAAAAAAAAATTCAGCCGCAAAAAAAAAATTCAGCTACAAAAGAATTTCAGTTGCAAAAAAATGTCAGCTGTAAAAAAAAAAAAAAACTAGCTGCAAAAAAATTCAACCGCAAAAAAAATTCAACTGCAAAAAAAATTCAGCTGCAAAAAAAAAAATCAGCTGCAAAAAAAAAATCAGCTGCAAAAAAAAATTCAGCTGCAAAAAAAATTCAGCTGCAAAACAGCCAGATTATCTGTGCAGCTGAATTTTTTATTTTTTTTACAGCTGAAATTTTTTTGCAGCTGAATTTTTGACACATTGAATTTGGGGCCAGGGGGCCCAAAAAAAAAAATTCAGCCACAAAAAAAAATTCAGCTACAAAAGAATTTCAGTTGCAAAAAAAAAAATCAGCCGCAAAAAAAATTCAACTGCAAAAAAAATTCAGCTGCAAAAAAAAAAAAAAACTAGCTGCAAAAAAATTCAACTGCAAAAAAAATTCAGCTGCAAAAAAAAAAACTAGCTGCAAAAAAAATTCAACCGCAAAAAAAATTCAGCTGCAAAAAAAATTCAGCTGCAAAACAGCCAGATTATCTGTGCAGCTGAATTTTTTATTTTTTTTTACAGCTGAAATTTTTTTGCAGCTGAATTTTTGACACATTGAATTTTTACACTCTGAATATTTTTAGATGTTGAAAAAAAAAAATCAGAAGCAAAAAAAGATGCGTACATGAAGTTGTATGACAGCTTTTAAAAATCAAAGTCTGATTTCAATGGTAAAATAATCCAGAGTTACAAACTCGAATTCAGAATCTCATGGTACAGTTTTACTTCCAGACGCTGGTCTAAACACTGGTGTGTCACAACCACACCTCCGTGGTTTAAAAAAGAAAACAGAACCCGACTTCTTCCTTCAGTCTGGATTCTTTCCAAGCCGACATGCAAACAGCAGCTCCTCCCAATGTTCACACAAGATGTATAGTAAATGGTGCTGCGGCGTCGAAGCAACCAGCAACCAGCAACCGGCAACCAGCAACCGGCAACCAGCAACCAGCAACCAGCAACCGGCAACCGGAGACAAAACACAACTTTTTGAAAAAAAAAAGTCTCACAAGTTGAAACAAGTTGAGTCACCGGGCAGTTCTGCACATGCTCAGTAGACACGATCAGAATGACATTTCCACCATGTTCAACTGGGACTTGGTGCTTTTATTTTGACAGTCACAGTGATAACAATCCATCTTGGGGGGGTCTGTCCATGAGAACGTTCTCCGTGTTGAAGTTTAGAGCTCATTGTTCTCTGAGTGTGTGTGTGTGTGTGTGTGTGTGTGTGTGTGTGTGTGTGTGTGTGTGTGTGTGTGTGTGTGTGTGTTTTCAGTAAAAAAAAAAAAAAAAAAAAACCAGCACCAACTAGTGGCCCAACATGAAAACTGTTTTTTTTCTGTTGCAGTACAAATGGACATAATTTTCAAAATGCAAAACTTAAAAAAAAAACTACAACTCAAAACCACTGCTTCTTCACTTGAGCTGTTGTTTTGTAAACAAGCTTCAACACAAGTAAACAAAAGGTAAGATAGTGAACCAACAAGTTCACAACAAAGACAACGATAAATATTTATTAGAACAATCAAACAAACTTTTTTCAGGAAGAGCACAGAAACTCCCATCAACATACAAAAGTGTCAACAAATGTGAATTATTTTTATGAGAAAGTTGATTTTTGTTTAAAAAGCTCCGAGGCTCGAGGGAAAAAGACGAGTGAATAATTTAAAATCAATGACATGAGACTGGGTTGGAGACGCTGTCGTCACTTTGTTTTCTAGCAAACATGTAAAAACTAAACCTGCAGAAGAAGAAGAAGAAGAAGAAGAAGAAGAAGAAGAAGAAGAAGAAGAAGAAGAAGAAGAAGAAGAAGAAGAAGAAGAAGAAGAAGAAGAAGAAGAAGAAGAAGAAGAAGAAGAAGAAGAACAAGAACAAGAACAAGAAGAAGAACAAGAACAAGAACAAGAAGAAGAACAAGAACAAGAACAAGAAGAAGAAGAAGAAGAAGAAGAAGAAGAAGAAGAAGAAGAAGAAGAAGAAGAAGAAGAACAAGAAGAAGAAGAAGGAGAAGAAGAACAAGAACAAGAAGAAGAAGAAGAAGAAGACGAAGTCGTCATGTGAGGAAACGTCAGGTTGAGCTAAACGTCTCCGGTTTCACTGCTTCCTTCTAGTTTGACTTCCAGACTGATGGAGGAACTCTCGTCCTGAAGGACGGGAGGACGGACGCATCGAGAGACACCGATTAGTCCTCATCACCGAGACACACCCGAGAGACACCCGAGACACACACGAGACACACTAGAGACACACCAGAGACACAACGAGACACACCAAGAGACACTCCAAGAGACACTCCAAGAGACACTCCAAGAGACACATCGAGAGAGACATCGAGAGAGACACCGAGACACATCGAGAGAGACACCGAGACACATCGAGAGAGACACCGAGACACATCGAGAGAGACACCTAGAGACACTCAAAGAGACACTCAAAGAGACACCAAAAGACACACAGACACACAGAGACACACCAAGAGACACTCCAAGAGACACACCGAGAGACACCGAGAGACACCGAGAGACATCGAGAGAGACACCTAGAGACACTCAAAGAGACACCAAAAGACACACAGACACACAGAGACACACCAAGAGACACTCCAAGACAAACCAGAGACACACCAAGAGACACTCCAAGAGACACCGAGACACCAAGAGACACACCGAGACACACCGAGAGACACTCAAAGAGACACCAAAAGACACCAAAAGACACACAGAGACACTCCAAGAGACACTCCAAGACAAACCAGAGACACACCAGAGACACTAAGACAAACCAGAGACACACCAGAGACACACCAGAGACACTAAGACACACCAGAGACACACCAGAGACACCAAGACACACCAGAGACACACCAGAGACACACCAGAGACACTAAGACACACCAGAGACACACCAGAGACACCAAGACACACCAGAGACACACCAGAGACACTAAGACACACCAGAGACACTAAGACACACCAGAGACACACCAGAGACAAACCAGAGACACACCAGAGACACACCAGAGACACACCAGAGACACTAAGACACACCAGAGACACACCAGAGACACACCAGAGACACACCAGAGACATTAAGACACACCAGGACGACCCAACGAGTCTCAGTGGACAAACGTCCCCGCCTGCAGCCTGAAGACACCGAATCCTTCCTGCCGTCTTTGTGACAAAAACAACTAGAGCAAAACTTTAAATGAGACCAATTGTCCACATTTTAACCAAATAATAGAGATTATCAAGCTGTGAACTATAAACTGCTCGTTAACATCAGTGATTCATGTGAATCTTTTCTACAGCAACGTGTTTGTAAGTAGTTGTTGGATTATATAGTTGTGATATTTGACAAGAGAAGTCAAAAGGTTTTGCTCCAATGAGTGAATAATTAAAGGTTTTGCCAATTAGTGAAGTCTTTGTCTACAAAGAGATGAAGAAATGTTAACATTTCAACTTGCCACAGACGTTTTTACTTCCAGATTCATCAATTGTGTTGTGTTCCTGAAAATGTTTTAATAAACTACAGACAAGATTATTTCAATTTTTTAAAAAAACTTTTTACAGTGAAGCCAAAAAAAGTCTGCAGAAACAGGAAGCTTACAAATAAGAGCACTGGGAGGTTTGTCCAGTTCAGTTTAAGAGTTAATAAAGTGACTTATTCTGGTTTTGTTTAACAAATAAGCAGAACAAGTAAATCCTCAGAAACATCTGCTGATTTAAAAATCTCATCTGGAGACAAACCTTGTTATCATCACGATGACTATGACAAATAGTATAAATCTAATGGGGAAATTATTTAACAAGAGCACAAAAGGTACATAAGTTACTTGTATGCAAAGGAGTTAACTTTACTGAGACTTACAAGATATTTACTGACGTAGGCAGTGACGTCACAGCAGCTTTATAGTGCCAACAACAGCGAATATTGTTAGAAACGTGATATTTAAATATCTATAAACGCCTCGATAAACAACTGGACAGTTTTCAGCTGGATTCGGTAGTTTTAGTTGGCGGTTTTCTGGGTGAATAAAAACAACAATAAGAACATGAATGTGAACGAGGGGAGACCGGAGCGGAGTTGTGAGGCTGAAGCGTCAGAAACTCGATCCACTGCTGTCACTGTCATTTAGCGGCGGGCCTCCGGACCTCCGCCCGCCAGCTGCCCCCCTAAAAAAACGTGTTTAAAACTCCTCCAAGAATCGACACACACACGGAAACACACGGCCCGACACACACCCGCCGCTCCGCGGTGAATTAGAACCGTGCGAGTCCGTCCGGCGAACTGTTTACAAGCTAAGCTACAGGCTAGCTGGGCTAAGCTAACAGTTACCTTGACTGGCGGGGTCCATGGCGTCGCTCTCAAACGGCTCCTCCGGTACGGAAACGCCGAGTTTTAAACTCCTCCGGGGTGAAACGGGGTCGGCAGGCTCTGCGCTCCCGTCAGTACGAGGCTCCTTCTCGGGGAAAAGACGTCGACAGCCGCGTACCGAGCTGTGAAACAAGCCAGCTCAGCTTGCAGGAGCCCCGTGAAGCTAGCGCCGCTAAAGGCCCCCGCCACCGGAAGTGGATTTCACGATAAAACTCCGCGGGGCAGAAACCTATTGCGTTTGCGTTCCGTTGGAAAAGAAAATAAAGAAAAAAACAGGACATACAAATACGGTACGTGTGAAAAAACTAAAATAAATATAATAATAAATCTCGAGCAACGACTCAAGTTTTTCAGTACGTCTCCTCTTACTTTTGTTATGAAGGTAAGGACTCGAAACAGGAAGTGACTTTCCTTCATTTGCTCGGACTTGACTTCTGAAAGTCTTCTTCCGGTGTCGTCAAATGACGTCACCGAACTAACTCCGAATAAACAGATATATATTAATAAATAGTTTTATTTGGCCTTTCACAAACTGATGAAATAAATCAGAAAAATATATATTATCAATCTTTCAATTATTTTTGTCAAATTTCACACCAGCGCCCAAACATAATTACTTTTAAATCCTTGTTCTTCAATTATCTACATAATCTAAAGAACAACATAAATTCCAAAGCAAGTAAAATACAACAGCTGTGTCGGATGCATAGTTTTGCTTGGTTGATATGATCTTTACTTATACCAAATAAATAAATACGTATATATTATTATTAATAATAATAATGATAATAATAACAATGATGATGTGAAAAGAAAAGTAAAAAGAAAACTATAAGAAGAAGTTTTAAAAATCTATTAAAAAATCCTATTACATATAAATATAGCTACAGAAATTAAATTATGCTTACTTTTTAATGAGAATACCTGTTTTTCTGCCTAAATGTTTTCCGTTGTCCACTTATGTACGGCAGTTTGTTTCAGCTTTTAAAAGTGCTTGACAAAAGAAAGTCAGCGACACGTCTGCATGAGGCCCACAAAAAAAATTTAATAAAATAAGAATCTGCTCCTTTCAGTGACCAAAAGCAGTTTTATTTCATTCATTGATCTGTCGGACCAAACGTGAGCATACAAAACTCATGGAAAGCAATAAAATTAAACACGTTTTCCTTCTTTCAGACACAAACTGGTCAAACCGAACGTTCAGCATGATGAACCTCAATATTCACCATTAAACGTTCTCTTGGTGTCACGCAAAAAAATTGTGGTTTTCCTCCTCCGACGGCTTCCGGAGGCTGTTTATATATATTTACATATATATTTAGACTCTCCTGACGCCACACAGTGAAAGTGAAGGTTAAAATCACACCGTGTTTCTCAAAAGATGCAAATCCCTCGTCAACGTTTCAGAAAAGAACAGAACAGAAGTGAGTCCAGGTCAGACGGAGTTTCCTGCAGGAACAAGAAGATTGTAAACATACGAACTAAAGTTCCAACTTGATTTCTTCTTCGTGTCCAAAACCTCCTCTGCTCCTCCGGCTGACGTAGATTCTTCTACGTATTTCCAGAGAGAAAAGGTTGTGAGTCTTCACATTATGACTCTCAAAACTGAATTCACACTTAAGCGAAGCACATAGAGGCAAAAATGTGAAACGTTTATTTCAAATTAAAAGGGATCGTCCAACTCTTCAGTCTTGCAGTACACGTTTACACCACAAGGCGGTGCAGTGAGTCGAATACAGGAGCGGGAAGAAGAAGAAGTGAGCGTGAGCGGTGAAAAGATGTGTTGTTATGGTGACGGGCGTGTTTCCGCCATGTGACGATCGCCTTCAGATGAATCATTGCAAAGCGCCAGTCTTCAGTCCTGATGTTCTGCCAGAT
>NC_137654.1:30962136-31007136 GCF_963422515.1 Blennius ocellaris
TAATGAATCTCCGTGACGGTGAAACGTTCATATAAAGTTAATTTCAGCCGAGGAGTTCCGTCTCCTCCTGGTCTGGAGCTGCAGTCTGCCACATAATAATGTATAAGTTATTATTCTTTTCTTCACTTTCGAATCGTCTCTATTCGTCTGATTTTCATTTAGATAAAAGTCACTTCTCTTATTTAGGAACTTTCAAATTCCATTTAAATTCACAGCAGAAGACAAATACAGTATATATGGTTTAAAATAAACCCAGAAGCCTTTAGTCCATTAAAACAATTAATTCCCTTGATTTTATTGATTTTCAACTTGTAATGAATCGAAAAACTTTCACGTTTTCACTTAGAGTTTCTGAGCTGTAATGACAAAGTTTGGCCACAAGATGTCAGTAGATGCAAACCTAAAGTGACAAATCGTCCACAGTTTGTATTTGTTCTAATGATGAAGCAGCTTCTACTTCTGGAATCATTTCTAGAGACACTTTGTGTGAAATTACCAGAAAATCCAACAACATCAAGTCACTAATTCTTCTTCGTTTACAAGTCGGTGAGTGAAGAAGATGAAGCGTTTGGAGGAAACCTCCAGAGACCGTCTCTACAAATCTCATTTGTTTTTAAACAATGTGAAGAATTAGAGTTTTCCCTGCAAAGGTGTGACAGTGAACGACGGTGACGTTTGACCAAGATGTAGAAATGAAGGTAAATAAATAGATAAATAGATAAATAAATAGATAAAGTGTACCTGAGGGCTGCGGCAGTGTGTTCGCCTCCCGCCGGCGTTACGTACAGACGAAGCAGCCGACGTAAGTCCAGACCCTCTGAAGGAGGAGCAGGAAGGCCAGCAGGTAGAAGAGCAGAGTGACGGCCTGGAGGAGGAGGGAGGGAGGGATGGAGGGAGGGATGGAGGGAGGGATGGAGGGAGGGAGGGAGGGGAAATTAATGGGGAGGGAAGCAAAGAGGTGATGCTGCTGGTAAAAAAAAATAAAAATATGTTGCGCGTTTCCTTCCTTCTCCTCTCAGACTGAAGCTGCTGTCAACGAGGACGTGTTAAAGCTTCATCACCGTTTTTGAATGATTTTTTAATTATACAGTATTTTACAGTAATTTGAAAAAAATAATGTATACAGTATTTTACAGTAAATTTGTGTGGATTTTTTTTATTCTACAATATTTTACAGTAATTTTGAATGGATTTTTTAAATAAAATATTTTACAGTAATTTTATGTGGATTTTTTAATTATACAGTATTTTACAGTAATTTTGAAAAAAAAATGTATACAGTATTTTACAGTAATTTATAATGATTTTTTTATTAGACAGTATTTCACAGTAATTTTGAATGATTTTTTTTATTATACAGTATTTTACAGTAATTTTGTATGGATTTTTTAAATAAAATATTTTACAGTAATTTTATGTGGATTTTTTAATTATACAGTATTTCACAGTAATTTTGAATGATTTTTTTTATTATACAATATTTTACAGTAATTTTGAATGGATTTTTTAAATAAAATATTTTACAGTAATTTTATGTGGATTTTTTAATTATACAGTATTTTACAGTAATTTTGAAAAAAATAATGTATACAGTGTTTTACAGTAAATTTGTGTGGATTTTTTTATTCTACAATATTTTACAGTAATTTTGAATGGATTTTTTAAATAAAATATTTTACAGTAATTTTATGTGGATTTTTTAATTATACAGTATTTTACAGTAATTTTGAATACTTTTTTATACAGTATTTTACAGTAATTTTGAAAAAAAAATGTATACAGTATTTTACAGTAATTTATAATGATTTTTTTATTAGACAGTATTTTACAGTAATTTTGAATACTTTTTTAGACAGTATTTTACAGTAATTTTGAAAAAAATGTATACAGTATTTTACAGCAATTTATAATGCTTTTTTTATTAGACAGTATTTTACAGTAATTTTGTATGGATTTTTTTATTATACAATATTTTACAGTAATTTTGAATGATTTTTTACTATACAATATTTGACAGTAATTTTATGTGATTTTTTTATTATATAGTATTTTACAGCAATTTGGAATCATTTTTTATTACGCAGTATTTTACAGTAATTTTGCATGGATTTTTTTATTATACAATATTTCACAGTCATTTTGAATAATTTTTTATTATGCAGTATTTTACAGTAATTTTATGTGGATTTTTTTACTATATAGTATTTTATAGTAATTTTGTATGGATTTTTTTAATAAAATATTTGACAGTAATTTTGCATGGACATTTTATTTCACAGTATTTGACCCTTCTTACGCTATAGAATCTTATTTCAAATTGATCGACTGATTGTTTTCTTGTCTTGATTGCACATGTTTTTATTTCCAACGTGGTTCCTACAAAATAAAGTGCCTGTGATTCTGGACTGTGCAGAGGAAACGTGGTTCCAGGTGTCTGAAGTGTTCAGTACCTGTTGTGTGCTCATCCCGTCCTGCTCGTCACAGACGCTTCCCTCTTTCACTGCTTCTGGAGCCGCACACCTCTCTTCCTCCTCCTCTTCCTCCTCCTCCTCTTCCTCCTCCTCTTCCTCCTCCTCCTCTTCCTCGTCCTCTTCCTCCTCTTCTCCTCCTCCTCCTCCTCCTCCTCCTCTTTAGCCCGTCCTGGTCTCATGTGGTCTACGTCCGGCCCGTCAGCCTCCAGCGGCGTCACTTCCTGTACCCACCGTCGCCCGGACCCCGGTGGAGGCGGAGCCTCCGGTGTTTGCTCCGCCTCCACCGGCTCGGGGGCGGGTTCTACGGGTTCTACGGGTTCTACGGGTTCTACCGACGGGCTCTGGATGGCGTTTCCTCCGACGCTGGTTCTCTTCCGTGTGGTTCTGGACCAAAGGGTCTTTGGGTTCCTCCTCTGGTTCTGGACCCACGTCCGGTACTTCAGGAACCCCCGTCAGAGCTGGACCGGGAAAATAGAACAGGACGAGTCTCATCGACGTTTTCCTGTGACGTTCACTTTAGTCGTAATTCAATCAGACTGAATGAGAGTATTATGGTCTGTTATATGACAAGACCTGAACCCATGACCTGAAACCACACAAGACCTAAAACCATGACCTGAAACCACACAAGACCTGAAACCATGACCTGAAACACACAAGACCTGAAACCATGACCTGAAACCACACAAGACCTGAAACCATGACCTGAAACCACACAAGACCTAAAACCATGACCTGAAACCACACAAGACCTAAAACCATGACCTGAAACCACACAAGACCTGAAACCATGACCTGAAACCACACAAGACCTAAAACCATGACCTGAAACCACACAAGACCTGAAACCATGACCTGAAACCGCACAAGACCTAAAACCATGACCTGAAACCGCACAAGACCTAAAACCATGACCTGAAACCGCACAAGACCTAAAACCATGACCTGAAACCGCACAAGACCTAAAACCATGACCTGAAACTGCACAAGACCTAAAACCATGACCTGAAACGGCACAAGACCTAAAACCATGACCTGAAACCGCACAAGACCTGAAACCATGACCTGAAACCGCACAAGACCTAAAACCATGACCTGAAACCGCACAAGACCTAAAACCATGACCTGAAACCGCACAAGACCTAAAACCATGACCTGAAACCGCACAAGACCTAAAACCATGACCTGAAACCGCACAAGACCTAAAACCATGACCTGAAACTGCACAAGACCTAAAACCATGACCTGAAACCGCACAAGACCTAAAACCATGACCTGAAACCGCACAAGACCTAAAACCATGACCTGAAACCGCACAAGACCTGAAACCATGACCTGAAACCGCACAAGACCTAAAACCATGACCTGAAACCGCACAAGACCTAAAACCATGACCTGAAACCGCACAAGACCTAAAACCATGACCTGAAACCGCACAAGACCTAAAACCATGACCTGAAACTGCACAAGACCTAAAACCATGACCTGAAACCGCACAAGACCTAAAACCATGACCTGAAACCGCACAAGACCTAAAACCATGACCTAAAACCACACAAGACCTAAAACCATGACCTAAAACCGCACAAGACCTAAAACCATGACCTGAAACCGCACAAGACCTAAAACCATGACCTGAAACCGCACAAGACCTAAAACCATGACCTGAAAACCGCACAAGACCTAAAAACCATGACCTGAAACTGCACAAGACCTAAAACCATGACCTGAAACCGCACAAGACCTAAAACCATCGACCTGAAACCGCACAAGACCTAAAACCATGACCTAAAACCACACAAGACCTAAAACCATGACCTAAAACCGCACAAGACCTAAAACCATGACCTGAAACTGAACTTTGCCGGTGAAATGTAAAGTGACAGACGTCAGTGTGGTTCATCTCCACCTCCTGCTGCCATCTTGTATCAAAGTACTGTGTCAGTGACAGTGATGGAGAAGTTTTTGAAAACCAGGATCTCAGCTCTTCATCCATCAGGTCCAGGTTTCACACTGAGGGAGGCACTATTAAAAAAAGTCCTTGCTTTCTGGATTTACTGGATTCCTGTTGATAAAACTTTGATGAGAATGACTTTGATGTCTTTGATGACAATGACTTTGATGTCTTTGACGAGAAAGACTTTATATTGTTAATAGAGGCTACAGAGTTTGACATTTTCAGGTGGAGGTGTGACTCCACAGTTTTACAAAGGTAAAAGTGTGTCTCGGCTGAAAAAGGTAGAGAAACCCAGTTCTAGAAGAAAAGTCCTCTGACCGTCTCCGTGGTCAGGAGTGGTGAAGCCGACGCTCCTCAGAGCTTCTTCCTGCCGCCGGACGTTCAGCCTGTAGCTCCTCAGAGTCTCAAAACCAGGTTTCAGTCCCCGGAGGTTCTGGGACCCGCCGGCTGTCTTCACCCTGAGGAGGCGGAACGAGGACATGAAGCTACGAGGGGCTGCAGAAAACCTGTTTACACATATTTAAAACAACAACAAAAAAGCTATTGAAGGAGATTGAATTCTGACTTTTGGACTCACTTCGTGATGAGCTCTCTGGAATTCTGGAGGTTTGAGGAAAAGCAGAGTTTTAGATTCCAGGACGAGACGAACACGGGGGAAAATCCAGACGTCCCTCCCTGCTCACCTGGATGAAGACGGTGGGGTCCGCCTCCTCCATGCTGCCCCGGGCGCTCTCCACCAGCTTGTGGTTGGCCGCCACCTGGTCGCCGTAGCAACGGGCCAGCGCCAGGACGTGGCCCGTCTTCTCGTCCTGCTCGGCGCTGATTTGCTGCGTCAGCGCCTTCAGAGTGACGAGTCACACAATGAGACAATGAGACAACCAGACAATGAGACAATGAGACAATGAAACAATGAGACAATCAGACAATGGGACAACGAGACAATCAGACAATCAGACAATGAGACAATGAGACAATGAGACAATGAAACAATGAGACAATGAGACAATGAGACAATCAGACAATCAGGCAATGAGACAATCACACAATCACACAATCAGACAATGAGACAATCAGACAATGAGACAATGAGACAATGAGACAATGAGACAATGAGACAATGAAACAATGAGACAATCACACAATCAGACAATGAGACAATGAGACAATGAAACAATGAGACAATCAGACAATCAGGCAATGAGACAATGAGACAACCAGACAATGGGACGAGACAATGAGACAATGAAACAATGAGACAATGAGACAATCAGACAATCAGACAATCAGACAATGAGACAATGAAACAATGAGACAATCAGACAATGAAACAATGAGACAACCAGACAATGAGACAACCAGACAATCAGACAATGAGACAATCAGACAATCAGACAATGAGACAATGAGACAATGAAACAATGAGACAATGAAACAATGAGACAACCAGACAATGAGACAATCAGACAATGGGACAACGAGACAATCAGACAATCAGACAATCAGACAATGAGACAATGAAACAATGAGACAATCAGACAATGGGACAACGAGACAATCAGACAATCAGACAATCAGACAATGAGACAATGAGACAATGAGACAATCAGACAATCAGGCAATGAGACAATGAGACAATCACACAATCAGACAATGAGACAATCAGACAATGAGACAATGAGACAATGAAACAATGAGACAATCAGACAATCAGGCAATGAGACAATGAGACAACCAGACAATGGGACGAGACAATGAGACAATGAAACAATGAGACAATCAGACAATGAGACAATCAGACAATGAAACAATGAGACAATGAGACAATGAGACAATGAGACAATGAAACAATGAGACAATGAGACAATGAGACAATCAGACAATCAGACAATCAGACAATGAGACAATGAGACAATGAGACAGTCAGACAATGAGACAATGAGACAATGAGACAATGAAACAGTCAGACAATGAGACAGTCACAACAGAGCCTGGTCACCATGGTAACCAGTCGTTCTGCACATGCTCAGTAGAGACCGTCAGAACAACATTTCCTCCGTGGTGTCATGACTCCCAGTCCATGTTCTCCTGGACTTGGTGCTTTTATTTTGACAGTCACCGTAATAAAGATCGAACTTGGTGCTTTTATTTTGACAGTCACCATATGAAAAATCCAGATTGGTACTTTTATTTTGATAGTCACTGTAATAACAATCCAACTTGGTACTTTTATTTTGACAGTTACCATAATAACAACCCAACTTGGTGCTTTTATTTTGACAGTTACCATAATAACAATCCAACTTCATGGTTTTATTTTGACAGTCACCATAATAACAATCCAACTTGTGGCTCTACAGAATAACAACATAGCTTTTAGGGTGTTTTCAGGGTTGCCGTGGAAAAAACGAAATCGCAAAAAAAAACCGGGGGTGACCTCTGACCTTCTGTCTCTCCTGCAGGATGGAAAACATCCGGCCGAACTTCTCGCACACCGTTTGTTTCTGAGTCCGACAGTCGTCCTGCGGGAGGGAAGGAGCACTTTGAATGAAGCAGGTGGGGCTTGGAACTGTGAGGTCATAAAGCTTTGATTCAATCAAATACCACAATTACTACAGTTAGTGTAATGAAAACCGAGTTAACACACACACACACACACACTTACAGACACACACACACTTACACACACACACACACACACACACACACACACGCACACGCACACGCACACACACACACACACACACACACACACACACACACACACACACACACACACACACACCTCTATGCCTCTGCAGGCCTCCTCCAGCTCGTCGATGACAGATTGCACTTTGCTGCTGAACGTCCCGACAGCGTCGATTCCCTCGTTCAGCTCAGCCTCAGATTAAAACAAAAACAAAACATTAACTGTTTGATGCAGTTGATTAAAAAAAAGTCGTTCAGTTCTTAACGTCAAGACGAACGATTTTAATTTAACTGTGACTCAAACACATCAGACACTATAATAATATCCACTATTGATGAGACAGAATGTGTCATAAAGAACCACATTACTGTAATCCCACTACTTTGGAGAGGAGAGGAGCTCACCTAGCATAGCATTAGCATTAGCATTACCAAAAAGTTGCCGTTTTTTGCGACCTCTTTGCAATATCACTTTGATTAGCATCATCGTGGTCGGAAACCGTCTCCCCATTGGCGTCATTAAAACCTGCGGTCGCCAGTCCGGAGCGGCTCGGTCGCCGTTTCACTAAACTCCTGTTTACCTCGTTAATCCTGAACGGCTCAGTCCTCCTGACGGTAGAGTGGACGACGTTTGAGTGACGGGCGTTAAAAAGGAACCTATGATTGTATGTTTAACAGTGACATAATAGAGCTAAGTTCAGCTAGCATCAGCATTAGCATTAGTATAACCAAAAAGTTGCCATTTTTTGCGACCTCTTTGCAATATCACTTTGATTAGCATTATCGTGGTCGGAAACTGTCTCTCCATTGGCGTCATCAAAACAGCTAGTATTAGCATTAGCATTAGCGCCCTACCTTCCTCTGCTGGTAGACGTCTGCGAGCGGCGCCACCTGGCAGGTCTGATGGGCGCCGAACACCTTGCAGAGCGAGCAGGTGGGAACCTGACAGGTGAGGCAGTAGATGTTGACCCTCTCGGCCTCGTGGTCCGGACACCTGACCGCGGCAGGAAGTGGCGGCGGAGGAGGGGCGGGGCTAGAAGGAGGCGAACGGGAGACGTCCCCGGGTGAGCGCGGCGGTGCGAGCGTGCGAGCTGGCGGCCATGTTTGCTGTGGCGGGCTCTCACCTGGAGCTGCAGCCGCTGCCGACCTCCTGCTTGTACACGTCGATGATGTTCTCCACCAGCAGGTTGCGCTGGAGGCCGTAGACGCCGTGGCGGTCCAGCACCACCTCGTGGCGGCAGGACGGGCAGCGGAAACGGCCGCTGTTCACCGTCATGGTGGTCCGAGCCTGGAACAGAGACGGCTGGACGCCAGAAAACCACGAGACGCCATCTTGAAATTTTCTTGCAAGACGTTCAACACGCAGGAGCGCAAAACTAGAGCTACGCTCGGTAGAACATTTATTACGTTATACATGGAACGGAATATGAAGATGAACCGAATATGATAGCCGTTAGCTCAAATTGACGCTAACCGGCCTGCGAGGTGGCCACATCACTGAGCAGGGAGCGTCTCCATGGCAACAGAGGCTGATCTCCTTCGATCTCCTTCATGAGGTGTGTTGCAGCTGCATTATGTAATAACAGTGCATTATGTAATAACAGTGCATTATGTAATAACAGTGCATTATGTAATAACAGTGCATTATGTAATAACAGTGCCTTATGTAATAATGTAATAAATGTTCTAGTCATTATGCAATAACGCCACATTTTGTAACAATCTTTTGCGTTTTGTAACAAAATCCTTCAACGCATTTTGTAGTAAATTTTAACATTTTGTAGTAACTTTTAACATTTTGTAGTAACTTAAAATTTTTGTAAAAACGCTTAATATTTTGTAGTAAATTTTAACATTTTGTAATAACTTTTAACATTTTGCAGTAACTTTTAACATTTTGTATTAACTTTTAACATTTTGCAGTAACTTTTAACATTTTGTAGTTACTTAACATTTTGTAAAAACGTTTAACATTTTGTAGTAACTTTTAACATTTTGTAAAAACGTTTAACATTTTGTAGTAACTTTTAACATTTTGCAGTAACTTTTAACATTTTGTATTAACTTTTAACATTTTGCAGTAACTTTTAACATTTTGTAGTTACTTAACATTTTGTAAAAACGTTTAACATTTTGTAGTAACTTTTAACATTTTGTATTAACTTTTAACATTTTGTAGTAACTTTTAACATTTCGTAGTAACTTTTAACATTTTGTAAAAACGTTTAACATTTTGTAGTAACTTTTAACATTTTGTATTAACTTTTAACATTTTGTAGTAACTTTTAACATTTCGTAGTAACTTTTAACATTTTGTAAAAACGTTTAACATTTTGTAGTAACTTTTAACATTTCGTAGTAACTTTTAACATTTTGTAGTAACTTTTAACATTTCGTAGTAACTTTTAACATTTTGTAAAAACGTTTAACATTTTGTAGTAACTTTTAACATTTCGTAGTAACTTTTAACATTTTGTAGTAACTTTTAACATTTTGTAAAAACGTTTAACATTTTGCAGTAACTTTTAACATTTTGTAAAAACGTTTAACATTTTGTAGTAACTTTTAACATTTCGTAGTAACTTTTAACATTTTGTAGTAACTTTTAACATTTTGTAAAAACGTTTAACATTTTGTAGTAACTTTTAACATTTTGTAAAAACGTTTAACATTTTGTAGTAACTTTTAACATTTTGTAAAAACGTTTAACATCTTGTAGTAACTTTTAACATTTTGTAAAAACGTTTAACATTTTGTAGTAACTTTTAACATTTTGTAGTTACTTAACATTTTGTAAAAACGTTTAACATCTTGTAGTAACTTTTAACATTTTGTAAAAACGTTTAACATCTTGTAGTAACTTTTAACATTTTGTAAAAACGTTTAACATTTTGTAGTAACTTTTAACATTTTGCAGTAACTTTTAACATTTTGTATTAACTTTTAACATTTTGCAGTAACTTTTAACATTTTGTAGTAACTTAACATTTAGTAGTAACTTTTAACATTTTGTAGTAACTTTTAACATTTTGTATTAACTTTTAACATTTTGCAGTAACTTTTAACATTTTGTAGTTACTTAACATTTTGTAAAAACGTTTAACATTTTGTAGTAACTTTTAACATTTTGTAAAAACGTTTAACATTTTGTAGTAACTTTTAACATTTTGTAAAAACGTTTAACATTTTGTAGTAACTTTTAACATTTTGTAGTTACTTAACATTTTGTAAAAACGTTTAACATCTTGTAGTAACTTTTAACATTTTGTAAAAACGTTTAACATTTTGTAGTAACTTTTAACATTTTGTAAAAACGTTTAACATTTTGTAGTAACTTTTAACATTTTGCAGTAACTTTTAACATTTTGTATTAACTTTTAACATTTTGCAGTAACTTTTAACATTTTGTAGTTACTTAACATTTTGTAAAAACGTTTAACATTTTGTAGTAACTTTTAACATTTCGTAGTAACTTTTAACATTTTGTAAAAACGTTTAACATTTTGTAGTAACTTTTAACATTTTGTATTAACTTTTAACATTTTGTAGTAACTTTTAACATTTCGTAGTAACTTTTAACATTTTGTAAAAACGTTTAACATTTTGTAGTAACTTTTAACATTTCGTAGTAACTTTTAACATTTTGTAGTAACTTTTAACATTTCGTAGTAACTTTTAACATTTTGTAAAAACGTTTAACATTTTGTAGTAACTTTTAACATTTCGTAGTAACTTTTAACATTTTGTAGTAACTTTTAACATTTTGTAAAAACGTTTAACATTTTGCAGTAACTTTTAACATTTTGTAAAAACGTTTAACATTTTGTAGTAACTTTTAACATTTCGTAGTAACTTTTAACATTTTGTAGTAACTTTTAACATTTTGTAAAAACGTTTAACATTTTGTAGTAACTTTTAACATTTTGTAAAAACGTTTAACATTTTGTAGTAACTTTTAACATTTTGTAAAAACGTTTAACATCTTGTAGTAACTTTTAACATTTTGTAAAAACGTTTAACATTTTGTAGTAACTTTTAACATTTTGTAGTTACTTAACATTTTGTAAAAACGTTTAACATCTTGTAGTAACTTTTAACATTTTGTAAAAACGTTTAACATCTTGTAGTAACTTTTAACATTTTGTAAAAACGTTTAACATTTTGTAGTAACTTTTAACATTTTGCAGTAACTTTTAACATTTTGTATTAACTTTTAACATTTTGCAGTAACTTTTAACATTTTGTAGTAACTTAACATTTAGTAGTAACTTTTAACATTTTGTAGTAACTTTTAACATTTTGTATTAACTTTTAACATTTTGCAGTAACTTTTAACATTTTGTAGTTACTTAACATTTTGTAAAAACGTTTAACATTTTGTAGTAACTTTTAACATTTTGTAAAAACGTTTAACATTTTGTAGTAACTTTTAACATTTTGTAAAAACGTTTAACATTTTGTAGTAACTTTTAACATTTTGTAGTTACTTAACATTTTGTAAAAACGTTTAACATCTTGTAGTAACTTTTAACATTTTGTAAAAACGTTTAACATTTTGTAGTAACTTTTAACATTTTGTAAAAACGTTTAACATTTTGTAGTAACTTTTAACATTTTGCAGTAACTTTTAACATTTTGTATTAACTTTTAACATTTTGCAGTAACTTTTAACATTTTGTAGTTACTTAACATTTTGTAAAAACGTTTAACATTTTGTAGTAACTTTTAACATTTTGTATTAACTTTTAACATTTTGTAGTAACTTTTAACATTTCGTAGTAACTTTTAACATTTTGTAAAAACGTTTAACATTTTGTAGTAACTTTTAACATTTCGTAGTAACTTTTAACATTTTGTAGTAACTTTTAACATTTCGTAGTAACTTTTAACATTTTGTAAAAACGTTTAACATTTTGTATTAACTTTTAACATTTTGCAGTAACTTTTAACATTTTGTAAAAACGTTTAACATTTTGTAGTAACTTTTAACATTTTGTATTAACTTTTAACATTTTGCAGTAACTTTTAACATTTTGTAGTTACTTAACATTTTGTAAAAACGTTTAACATTTTGTAGTAACTTTTAACATTTTGTAAAAACGTTTAACATTTTGTAGTAACTTTTAACATTTCGTAATAACTTTTAACATTTTGCAGTAACTTTTAACATTTTGTAGTTACTTAACATTTTGTAAAAACGTTTAACATTTTGTAGTAACTTTTAACATTTTGTAAAAACGTTTAACATTTTGTAGTAACTTTTAACATTTTGTAGTTACTTAACATTTTGTAAAAACGTTTAACATTTTGTAGTAACTTTTAACATTTTGTAAAAACGTTTAACATTTTGTAGTAACTTTTAACATTTTGTATTAACTTTTAACATTTTGTAGTAACTTTTAACATTTCGTAGTAACTTTTAACATTTTGTAAAAACGTTTAACATTTTGTAGTAACTTTTAACATTTTGTATTAACTTTTAACATTTTGTAGTAACTTTTAACATTTCGTAATAACTTTTAACATTTTGTAAAAACGTTTAACATTTTGTAATAACTTTTAACATTTCGTAGTAACTTTTAACAAATTGCAACGGTTACACTTAAATTCCGGTTTAATTTCTTCTAGGAAATAGAAACGTCTGATTCTACCGTCGCTGTCGGCAGAACATGAGCAGCAAAGAGACACAGAATTCTAATCTTAATTTCTTATCATTAATCATTGAATGGTGTCTTTGGATGGAGAGAAACATTTATTACATAATGCAATTAATTGATACATTTTCTTTAAAAAAAATTGTGTAATAACTGTTGCAATTTGTAACAAATGCAGAATTATGACATGAGGGGGTGCCTCTCTCATCCGCTTTGTATGGGACATTTTTTCACCGTTTTTGGGGATTTATTCAGAAACGGTTCGTCGTTATCGTCCCCAAATCTACTGGATCGATCCTCGGAGGACGACGATTAATCCCTGAAAGTTTCATGCAACTTGAGTGAGTCGTTTTTCCAAAACGTTGCTAAAATCATCCCTAAATAAAAATAGATAAATAAATACACGCCGCCTAAAAGCAGAACCTCGAATATGATTGGTGAAGCTCAATAACAACGCAAATACCCCAAAACAACCGCAGAGCGACTCATGAAGTCCCAGAGAAATAAACAACGAACACAGAATCACACAAAACAGCCACAAATAAACACCCAAATCATCAAAACAACAAACAAAACAACTGTAACAGCGATAAACAACATAACTTACAAATAAACGTACAAAATGACCAGACGGACAGAAAATCGTACTAAAAATGTACGAAACAGACGTGAAAATATTATAAAAAAATGTTCAAAATATTTAAATCCAGAACCTCAATATCTGCCAGACACACAGAAAAACTTCTAATAAACATTTTCATAAAGTCATGCAAACAAAGTGACTTCTAACCAGATGCATGCTGGGAACTCAAGAGGTGGGAAACCCCCAGCTGACACACACACACACACACACACACACACACACACACACACACACACACACGCTGACCTTTATTTACCCTCCTGCTTTCGAAATAAAGTATAAATAACACAGGAGCCCGGCAGACCTTGTTCCCATGACGACCACTCAGAACTCTGCAGCTTCATCAAACTTAAAGCTAAAAAAAAAAAAAAATCCAGATTATAGAGCATCTTCCTCCCACTAAATGACGTAATTGCTGAATTTGCTGAGTTTGTTAATCACTAAATTCTAAACTCAAAACTGAAAACGTTTTATAAACCAACTGTGGTTTAACCTGGTGCAGTACCTCCGGGGCCCAGCAGGGGGCCCAGCGGGAGGGTCATTGTGCTGTGCAGGGATTGGCTGACTGCAAAAAAAAAAGTGGGCGGAGCCTGAGAGATGAGATAAAGGAGTCACAAATAGAGTTAAAAAAACCTGCAGCTTTGACACAAAGATGAACTAAATATCATTAAATCACAAACGTTTTAAAGACGAATACAAGAGTAAAGAAGAGACGAATTATCAGACGCTCTATCGTTACTTCAGAATAAAATCCCTCAATGAATATTTATGAGCTCTTTGTTTATTTTCAGGATCGTTTTGCGATCAGGAATGTACGTCTGTGTTCAAATTCGTTTTAATGAATGTTGGTGTTGTTTTCAGTAAACGTACATGATTAATCTCGTTTTATCGTTTTTCTTCAGCATTTTCTTCTTGTTTTGCCTCTTTTATTGACACTTTTTACATTTTGTTTTGTTTTGGTGAATTCTGCATGTTTGTTGTTGTTTAAAACATCTTCATGGTCAATAAACATCTGCTCCAGATGCTCGTGAGGTTTTTAACATCTTTGTCTTTGAAGTCACATGGTGGATCGTTTCTGTTTTTTCCGACACAACGACCACATTCGTCTCCGCCGTCGTTCTGCTCGTTTTGACCGGTGGCAGCTGAGAAGAGCTGAACCTCCATTTAGGTGGGGGGTCAGAGGTCACCACCTCGGGGTCAAAGGTCAAGAGGCTGCGCCGCTGGAGGCGGGGCTTCTGAAGTTACCCTCTCCAGTAACACGCATGTTAGTGTACAACCGACACGGCGCGTGTTGCTCTGGAAAGAGTGGATCTGAAGTGGAGGAAGATGCTCTATAATCTGGTGTTAGAGGAGGAAAATGCTCTATAATCTGGTGTTAGAGGGGGAAGATGCTCTATAATCTGGTGTTAGAGGAGGAAAAGGCTCTATAATCTGGTGTTAGAGGAGGAAGATGCTCTATAATCTGGTGTTAGAGGAGGGAAATGCTCTATAATCTGGTGTTAGAGGAGGAAGATGCTCTATAATCTGGTGTTAGAGGAGGAAGATGCTCTATAATCTGGTGTTAGAGGGGGAGATGCTCTATAATCTGGATTAGAGGAGGAAAGGGCTCTATAATCTGGTGTTAGAGGGGGAAGATGCTCTATAATCTGGTGTTAGAGGAGGAAGATGCTCTATAATCTGGATTAGAGGGGGAGATGCTCTATAATCTGGATTAGAGGAGGAAAAGGCTCTATAATCTGGTGTTAGAGGAGGAAGATGCTCTATAATCTGGTGTTAGAGGAGGAAGATGCTCTATAATCTGGTGTTAGTAGGGGAGATGCTCTATAATCTGGATTAGAGGAGGAAAAGGCTCTATAATCTGGTGTTAGAGGAGGAAGATGCTCTATAATCTGATGTTAGAGGGGGAAGATGCTCTATAATCTGGTGTTAGAGGAGGAATATGCTCTATAATCTGGATTAGATGGGGAAGATGCTCTATAATCTGATGTTAGAGGAGGAAGATGCTCTATAATCTGGATTAGAGGAGGAAGATGATCTATAATCTGATGTTAGAGGGGGACGATGCTCTATGATCTGGATTAGAGGAGGAAGATGCTCTATAATCTGGATTAGAGGAGGAAGATGCTCTATAATCTGATGTTAGGGCAGGGCGATGCTCTATAATCTGGTGTTAGAGGGGGAAGATGCTCTATAATCTGGTGTTAGAGGGGGAAGATGCTCTATAACTTGTCATTAGGACTGGGTTTGTGCAGGATTATCGAGTTGCTCTGATCTCAGTCAGCAGCTCTGGTTATCTTTTCTTTATTTTCATGAGCAGGACAGAGGAAGACAGCGGCTCCTGCTAATGCTAATGCTAATGCTAAAGCTAATGGCGAGCGCCTAACATAGAGTTACACTAACTAGAGTGAAGGACTGACAGGTTCTGTCCTCGCTGGTCTTCAGCCTCAGCAGCTGATGAAGACGAGCTCAGACCTTCGTCTGTGACTCTTCATAACAACGACTCTAAATACTGATCATGACAGGTGAGAGACACACCACCTCCCAGTTTAGACACTGGTAATCCACACACACACACACACACACACACACACACACACACACACACACACACACACACACACACACACACACACACACACACACACACACACACACTTGTAAGCCCAGCATGTAAACGTCCGTAACAATACAGTCCTGTCCTTCAATACTTAGTGTTCAGGAGGGAGTGTTCAGGAGGGAGTGTTCAGGGGTGTGTTCAGGAGAGAGTGTTCAGGAGAGAGTGTTCAGGACAGAGTGTTCAGTGGTGTGTTCAGGAGAGAGTGTTCAGGACAGAGTGTTCAGGGGTGTGTTCAGGAGAGAGTGTTCAGGAGAGAGTGTTCAGGAGAGTGTTGAGGGGTGTGTTGAGGGGAGTTTGTTCCGGGGAGTGTGTTCAGGAGAGTATGTTCAGGAGAGTGTTCCGGAGAGTGTTCCGGAGAGTGTTCAGGAGAGAGTGTTCAGGAGAGTGTGTTCAGGAGAGAGTGTTCAGGAGGGAGTGTTCAGGACAGAGTGTTCAGTGGTGTGTTCAGGAGAGAGTGTTCAGGAGAGAGTGTTCAGGAGAGTGTGTTCAGGAGAGAGTGTTCAGGAGAGAGTGTTCAGGAGGGAGTGTTCAGGACAGAGTGTTCAGGAGAGAGTGTTCAGTGGTGTGTTGAGGAGAGAGTGTTCAGGAGAGAGTGTTCAGGAGGGAGTGTTCAGGACAGAGTGTTCAGTGGTGTGTTCAGGAGAGAGTGTTCAGGGGTGTGTTCAGGAGAGTGTTGAGGGGTGTGTTGAGGGGAGTGTGTTGAGGGGAGTGTGTTCAGGAGAGTGTTCAGGACTGTGTTCAGGGGTGTGTGTTCAGGGGTGTGTTCAGGACAGTGTTCAGGAGAGAGTGTTCAGGACAGTGTTCAGGGGTGTGTTCAGGAGAGGGTGTTCAGGAGAGTGTGTTCAGGAGTGTGCACACACCTGGTAGAGCTCGTTAGCACACTTCCTGCACAGGTTGTGTTGGCAGGGCAGGATGACCACGGGTTTGTTCAGGGTCTCCAGACAGATGGGACACATCAGCTGCTTCTCCAGCGACGCCAGCGACGCCTCGCGCTCAGCGGCGCCGCCCTGCAGGCAGCTCAGGTCGGCCGACAGAGACATCGCCTCTCTTCAAAGCCTCGCTTCAAAGCCTCGCTTCAAAGCCTCTCCTGCGGAAACCAGGAAAGACCGGATCACACGGAACCCGGGTCCAGTCGGGAGGAACTCCGGGTCCAGGTTTTCTGGAGGTTTTCTGGAGATCGTTTAAACAACAATCTAACTTTTAATGTGACAAATACGAAAAACCGATGTGTCTTCATCTTCGTTGTTTTGTAAACAAGGCCTGAATCCTGAATCAGGAGGCTAAAGCTGTTAGCCTTGAAGCTAACTTGTTTACGATGGACTTGGTTTGTCTCTCGCTCTCTCTCTCTCTCTATGGCGACATTTTGAAAATGATGTCTGTTCACGCTGAAAAGGATGTAGTTCCCACGCCAGGCCACTAGTTGGTGCTGTAGTTAGATTGTTATACAGTGACTATCAAAATAAAAGTACCAAAACCCAGGAGACGATGGACTGGGAGTCGTGACACCATGGAGAAAACTTTATTTTGAAGGTCTCTACTGAGCATGTGCAGAGGAGCGGGTTACCGTAATGATAATCCAACTTTGTGGTTTTATTTTGACAGTCACCGTAATAACAATCCAACTTGGTATTTTTATTTTGACAGTCCCCGTAATAACAATCCAGCTTGGAGGTTTTATTTTGACAGTCACCGTAATAACAATCCAACTTGGTAGTTTTATTTTGACAGTCACCGTAATAACAATCCAACTTGGTAGTTTTATTTTGACAGTCACCGTAATAACTTGCAGTCTGTCCACTAGAATGTTCTGTGTGTGTGTGTGTGTGTGTGTGTGTGTGTGTGTGTGTGTGTGTGTGTGTGTGTGTGTGTGTGTGTGTGGCTTCATTACAAAAACAAACACCACCCTCTTGTGGCCGGACATGAAAACTACATCATTTCCGTCATATCCATGTAAATGGACATTGTTTTCAAAACGATGTTGTGTAAACACAAAACTTTTCTGAAATGAAAACACAAAAACTAAAACTAAAACTAAAACTTAAACACGAAAACACAAAACTACGCAAATGTACTTGAACCGTTGCCGTGACAACCGAGCCCAAGACTTCATTGCAATGACTTGATTTCTTTAAGTCCTGAATTTGTTTACGTTGTTTGTTTGCAGAACAGGAAACCAAACATGCAAAGTCGACATGTTGGCGTGAGGCTCGTTGTGACGGAACCCGATCCCCGGCGGCGCCTCGCTCACCGCCTGCAACTCACCGTGAACATCGTCCGGAACTTTCCTGAATCTTGCCAGAAGTTATTTTGAAAAAAAATAAAAAAATAAAAGATTTAGTTCCACTGAGGTCAGTCCCTTCAAAGCTGCTCTTCCTCCTCCTCCTCCTCCTCCTCCTCTTCCTCACTCATCCACAACTTCGCCACATTTCTGGTTTTTCGTCTCGACGCAGCGTCAGTTTGTTCACAGCCGGCAGGAGGAGGTCTGGAGGGACGGGGGGGGGGGGGGTCATTGGGGGGGGGGGGTCGGGTTTCAGGCTCTGGAATGATCCAGGCACCATATCTGGAACCGGAGGGGGTGGAGGGGGGGGGGGAGGGGTGGAGGAACAGATTAAGACCTCACCAGGCTATGCCTCGTCTTCTGTTACCGCGGCGACGCTAACCAGACCCTGTTAGCGTCTTATTATCCAAACCGCAGTGATTCAGAGACGCTTCCGCCACCAGGGCGGCAGCGTCTCCCCCCCCCCCTCGCGGGGCGGTGACCAGTACTTTTAGTCCGTTTCCATGACGACGGCGCTCAGAACCACTGTGGTGGGGGGAAATCCCCCCCCCCCCCACCCCCCCAAAAAAAACCCACATAACTTTTTGGAAAACTGCTCCCAAGGTGGAACTTTTCAAAAACTCTCGGGCTCCGTCGCCGTGGAGACGGGCGAAAACGACACTTTCGGGAAAAAGATCCGCCTCGACGGCGGAAGTGCTGCTCCCCGTCACCATGGTAACCAGTGGTTCTGCACGTGCCCAGTAGAGGCCGTCAAAACAAACGTTTCCTCCGTGGAGTCGTGACTCCCAGTCCTTGTTCTACTGGACTTGGTGCTTTTATTTTGACAGTCACCGTAATAACAATCCAACTCGTTATCCAATATATACACACACACACACACACACATATCTATATATATCTCGGCTATATATATATATATATAGCTAGGCTATAGGAGATATATATATATATATCCTATAGGCTATTTATATAGCCTATAGAGTATATATATACACATACACATATATATATATACACATACACACACACATATATATATATATAGCCTATGAGTGTATATATCCTATAGGATATATATACACTCATAAACCTATTTTTCCTGACATGTATAATATGAGATATATATATATAAATATATATCCTATAGGATATATATATATACACACACATATAAACCTATTTTTCCTGAAATGTATCATAATCATGACATTAGTTTTGTGGCGTCCCACAGGGTCGACATCTGGGCTCCTTCTGAACTAAACAAATCCTCTGTGTCGTCCCCAAACCAGTAATTTAATAAAAGCATTTCACAGCTTCACGTTTTAAACCTCTTTAATTACTGCCTGCTAACTTTTTCACTTTATATCAACAAATCCATGTTCAACAGTTAAAGTTTGTGTCACTAAGATCGTGACGACGTCACTTTGAGGTAATAAATCGAAAAAGCCTTTTCTTCACCGCCGCACGTTAATAAAAACAACAAACAAACAAACCACAGAGAAAAGCGAAGCTCTGAAGCATCAGAAACATTTATTTCACAACAGTACATGGTGTTGGTGTCGCCCCCTGCAGGCAGGAAGTGTCTCTACGCACTGCGTTTACAGCATTTAGTCATCAGAAGGATTCACATCTAGAAGTCTATACATCGCCTCCGCGTACGGCTAGTCCTTACTCTGCTCTCGAAAAAAACATACCAAAAATAATAAAAATAAATAAAATAATGCTTCCGTATTCTCACCGCTACGTTCACTTCTTAAAAGTTCCAGAATGAATTGCATGTCGGGCTGAAGTGAGGAAAAGAACCCGAGGCCACGTTTACACGTTTCAACTAGAACTGATATTTCCCTCTACGTTTAAAAACAACAAAAAAAACAAAAAACTTCAATGACACCAGATGTGCATTTGCAGCTGGTTCACAGCTGCTATCACCCTCCAGGCCTGTAGGGGGCGGTGCAGCGAGACGCATGAAGCCACGACAGCCAATCAGAATCTTGGAAAATGAGTTTTTCTAAACCTGCACGGTGGCCAGAGTCGTAAGAAACGCAGAGAAATATCAGTTTGTTGTTGTTGTTTTGGTTTTTTTTTTAAACTCCAGGTTGTTGGAAACGTTCAGGAGAAGAAAATACAAGGACATTAAAACATTAAAACTCACATCGACTTTATTCAAGTTTGCACAAATTGTGAATTTCGATTTATTAAAAAAAAAAAAAAAAAAAAATCGGAATTAATTTCAAACTTTTGAAGGATCATTGGAAACAGGAAATTCTTTTTCAAATGTTCCGACTTCGTTAAATGTTTTTTTTTATAAAATATTCCAACTTCATTTCCACCAATTTCGTCTGAAACATTTGGTCTCAATTCCAAACAAACACTGAATTTACGAATGTTTTATATTTTATCATTACTTTTACTTAAATAAACACATTGATTCTTCCTTCAGGTTGGAAACTTTTGACGACCAAATAATAAAAAAAGGACATTTTTGGCTGAATGTGCAGTTTTCATAAGAGAATGTGAGAAAAGACGAAGTTTTGCGCTTCGGTTGGAACAAACTGTTGAAAACGTGCGTCAATCGATGATGTAATACCGCCGAACACCACCGGAGGGCCGGAGAAACACCATGAACACAATAATGGGATCAAAGGGTTCAAATAAACAACCATAACAAAGCTTTTCCTCCATTAAAGTCTTTCTTTCATCTCCTTTTAACTTTTACAGTTCATAGTTTTTCTTTCATCTCCTTTTAACTTTGATAGTTTTGGAGTTTCAGCTTTACCGTTTTTTGGTTGTATTTTTCTCCCATTTTGTTTTAAGTCCTACATTTTTAATCCACTCATTTAACTATGGATTCAACCACAATAGAGTGAAAGCGCTTAATAAATAAATATGGTAATTAATATAATGACTGCGCTTCAAGAAACATTTTAAACACTATAAACTTTTTCTCCAAAACACCCAGTCCTACGTTACGTTTGACTGCAGGCGTCACATTTAATATCAATTTTAATGTTTTATCGTACGAAGGTTTTATATAATCGGTCGTTCCAGACGCGTGAAGTCGCCGATTTGTTTTTATGAACCTTGTATTTCCCCCCCGAAGCCCGTCGGACGACTAAACAACGACACTTTTTTTTTTTTTTTTTTTTCCTTTCCCGTTTTTATAAAAACTAAACTGGCGACACACAAACACTCCTGCGTTTCTCTGACGAACTACGTGGCGCCAACGTGGGGAAAAAAAAAAGCCCCCCAAAAACAACAGACGACACGATGGGAGTCGACAAAACCGTCGCCATGGATACGACTCTGGTTTTCAACATCCCGCCTTCATTTACAACATAAATAAGGAAAAAAAAATTAACAAAACAAAACCACAAATCTAGAGACGGAGAGAAAGTGGGGAAAAACAAGTGAAATCTAAAAACGCACATTTTACACAACATGTACAGAGTTTTTCTTTTTTAAGAGTCACGAAACGAAGAGAAAACTAAAAATCAACACTGGATAAAAAGGAGGAACACACACACACACACACACACACACACACACACACGCGCACACACACACACACACACACACACACACATGGTAAACAAATAAAAGTATTATTTGTGTGTATTTAATAATCAAAGTATCTGACAGGAAGACATTTTCTCATTAAAAGTCGATTGTCGACCTGCTGAGACCAGGAGGTTAACCTTTAGTGACCGGAGCTGGTTAACTGGTGGACGACGACTAAACTGGTATTAATGCTGTGGCTGGTGGGGAGGAGAGCTCCACCTGAACCCCCCCCCCTCACCTGAACCCCCCCCCCCCCCTCACCTGAACCCCCCCCCCCCCCCCCCGCTGTTCTCATCTAGTGTCAGAGCAGCACCTCTTCTGAGTCTGCTCTGACGGCCTCTGGTGCCAATGCCCCCCCCCCCCCTCCCCCGAGGGTATCAGGGCCATATAACCCCCCCCCCCCTCCGAGGGTATTGGGGCCATACACCCCCCCCCCCCCCAGATCTCTGACCTACTTACGCTGGCCTACGAGGAGTGGTGGTATTTAAAGCAGATCAAATGAACATGTGACTGTAGGTGAGCAGCTCTCCAGGTCTCCGGTTCGAGTCCCGGCAAAGTCCGCTTTTTTTTTTTTTTCCTTCCTCTTCTTCTTCTCCTCGTCAGTTGAATTGAATTCAGATAAAAAAAAAAAAAGATTTCAAATGTGTGTCGCTCGTTTCAAAAGGCGTCTGAAAGGAACCGCTTCTGTGACTTTGGCTTGTTAAACGGTCACGTCGGGTGACGGAGGAAGAAACTGGAATAAAGAACGGACACGTGTGTGTCTTCACCTCCGTCCTCCTCCTCCTCCTCTTCCTCCTCTGGTCTGTGACGGTCGGTGGAGCAGAAAACTGTGAGAGCGACTCCACGCTTTGTTTCAACATGGCCGCGTGAAAGCACTGGGCAAATCAAGACGAGACGCTCGAGTGTGTGTGTGTGTGTGTGCGTGTGTGTGTGTGTGTGTGTGTGTGTGTGTGTGTGTGTGTGTGTGTGTGTGAGAGAGTGTGTGTTCAGTACGACTCGGTCTTGTAGCTGTGGTGGGCATCGGAGGTGAGCTGAGTGGTTTCTGTGGCTGAAGACGGCTGCATCACGATGGGATCGCTGCTGTCTGGAGGAGACATCAAAGAGTCACACATCAAAGAGTCACACATCATAGAGTCAAACACCATAGAGTCACACACCGTAGAGTAACACATCATAGAGTTAGACACCATAGAGTCAAACATCATAGAGTCAAACATCATAGAGTCAAACACCATAGGTTCACACATCATAGAGTCAAATACCATAGAGTCAAACATCATAGAGTCAAACACCATAGAGTCAGACATCATAGAGTCAAACACCATAGAGTCACACATCATAGAGTCACACGTCATAGAGTCACACGTCATAGAGTCACACGTCATAGAGTCACACGTCATAGAGTCAAACATCATAGAGTCAAACACCATAGAGTCACACAACATAGAGTCCACACATCACAGAGTCAAACATCATAGAGTCACACATCATAGAGTCAAACACCATAGAGTCAAACAACATAGAGTCACACACCATAGAGTCACACACCATAGAGTCACTCATCATAGAGTCACACACCATAGAGTCACAAACCATAGAGTCAAACACCATAGAGTTAGACAACATAGAGTCAAACACCATAGAGTCAAACAACATAGAGTCACACACCATAGAGTCACACACCATAGAGTCACTCATCATAGAGTCACACATCATAGAGTCACACAACATAGAGTCAAACACCATAGAGTTAGACAACATAGAGTCAAACAACATAGAGTCACACATCATAGAGTCACACATCATAGAGTCACACATCATAGAGTCACACACCATAGAGTCAAACACCATAGAGTCAAACAACATAGTTACACACATCATAGCGTCAAACATCATAGAGTCACACATCATAGAGTCAACAACCCCCCCCCCCCCCCCCACCTCTGTCTTCAGCGGCCAGCTGGGCCTCCAGGTCCTCGGGGGACACGTAGAAGTCGGGCTCCTGGTCCATGGGGGGCCGAGGTTTACACTTCCCACAGCAGCAGTTGCAGCAGCAGCACAGGCAGCAGCAGAAGTAGCAGCCGGTGGAGAGGCAGCAGAAGACGAAGAGCGCCTGGGGAGGAAGACGAGGGTCAGGGACACACTCACAGGTGTGGTGAGGAGGAGGAGGAGGAGGAGGAGGAGGAGGAGGAGGAAGAGGAGGAGGAAGAGGAGGAGGAGGAGCAGCTCCACCCACCTTGGCCCACCAGCTGGACAGGACGAAGTACGTGTTGACGTTCTCCTCCCCGAACTGCTCGGCCACGTAGAGCCCCAGGGAGCCGTACTTGTCGTAGATGTTCTTCTTGGTGGCGTCGGCCAGGATGGAGTGAGCGTTGTTGATCTCCTTGAACTTCTCCGCCGCGTCCGGATTGTCCGGGTTCTTGTCCGGGTGGAACTTCAGCGCCAGCTTCCTGTGGGGGGGGGGGGGGGGGGGGGCAGACACGTCACTATAGACACGTCACTATAGACATGTCACTGCAGACACGTCACTATAGACACGTCACCACAGACGTCACTATAGACACGTCACTACAGACACGTCACTATAGACACGTCACTATAGACACGTCACTACAGACACGTCACTATAGACACGTCACCACAGACGTCACTATAGACACGTCACTACAGACACGTCACTATAGACACGTCACTATAGACACGTCACTACAGACACGTCACTATAGACACGTCACTATAGACACGTCACTACAGACACGTCACTATAGACACGTCACTATAGACACGTCACTACAGACACGTCACTAGACACGTCACTAGACACGTCACTAGACACGTCACTGCAGACACGTCACCGCAGACACGTCACCGCAGACACGTCCCTACAGACACGTCCCTACAGACACGTCACTACAGACACGTCACTACAGACACGTCACCACAGACACGTCACCACAGACACGTCACCACAGACACGTCACTAGACACGTCACTAGACACGTCACTAGACATGTCACCAGACACGTCACCACAGACACGTCACCACAGACACGTCACCACAGACACGTCACCACAGACACGTTACCAGACACGTCACCAGACACGTCACCAGACACGTCACTATAGACACGTCACCACAGACACGTCACCACAGACACGTCACTACAGACACGTCACCACAGACACGTCACTACAGACACGTCACCACAGACACGTCACCACCGACACGTCACCACCGACACGTCACCACCGACACGTCACCACAGACAAGTCCATACAGACACGTCCATACAGACACGTCCATACAGACACGTCACTATAGACACGTCACTACAGACACGTCACTACAGACACACACACACACACACACACACACACACACACACACACACACACACACACACACACACACACACACACACACACACACACACACACACACACACACACACACACACACACACACACACACACACACACACACACACACACACACACACACACACACACACACACAAACACACACACACAGACAATTTGATCCACTTGAACTGGTTAAATGTCACCTTGCTGTCCTCTGACGCCCTCGAGTGGAGAACATAGAACAATACAAGTGTGTGTGTGTGTGTGTGTGTGTGTGTGTGTGTGTGTGTGTGCGGACACACACCGGTAACATTTCTTGATGTCCTCTGTGGTGGCGCTCTTGTCGACTCCCAGCACGATGTACAGCGACTCCCCGGAGGTGGACAGACTCCTCTGTCTCTGGTGGTCCATGGTGGCCCCTCACTCCGTCTCTCTCTCTCTCTGTCACCGTCTCCCTCACTCGCTCAGCCTCTCACCTGCCAGGGGAACAAAGATGGCGGTGAGTGGAACTGGCTTGAGCCACAAAAGCTCAGATTGCAGGACGGAGAGACTAAAATGTTGGTTAGGTCACATCAAAGCTGAATTTAAAAGGTCATTGTGGCACAAAGTGGTGAAGAATTATCTGATTGAATTATTGATTAAAAACATAGAAATGTAGAAGAACATATAGGTTCTCTGCTTCAGCGGATGTGGATCTGGGATCAGCGGGGGGGGAGGGGGGGGGGTGTTAACAGGCTTAGAGACCACGGTAAGCCAGGCTGGACCAGACTGAGGAAATAAGCTGCATGTTCTCTTCACACTGGACCTGCAGGAATCACACACCTGACAAACTGTAACACACCTTCAAAATAAAAGTCTCTCTCTCTCTCTCTCAAAAAGTGTGTTGCTCCAAGCAGCCAATCAGAAATCAAACCCTATATAGTGTCATCGGTGGTTCAGCCAATCACAATCAAGGTAGGCTCCTCCCCCTTTGACAGCTCTGCTCTGGCACATGGCGCCACGAGAGGAAGTACTTCCTCCTCTTCCCATAGATGGGCATGTGTGTGTGTGTGTGTGGGCGGAGCCAGTCCAGCTCACACAGACACAGCAGATTCTGAATGTAGCTCCTAGGATCCGATATTCTAATGAAAATCAAGGAGGAGCTGGAAACTTTGAAAACACGGTTTCTGGACCGAGCAGACCAGGAGGAGGAGGAGGAGGAGGTGGTGGTGAAGATGGAGGAGGAGGAGGTGAAGGAGGAGGAGGAGGAGGAGGAGGTGAAGGAGGAGGACAGGCCTTGTTCAAAGACCTGAGGTCACCTGCAGACCCCCTGCTGAGCGTCTGGAGGAGCACTCTGGTCTTTCTCTGCTCAGGAAACTCACTCAGCAAACTTTACGAAAGAAATGCTTTCATCTTCAAACAGACTTTGGTCAAACTGATAAATGTGACAATAAAAAAATAAAAACCTCCTGCCACATGTTTGTTCTCGCCGGCTGTAAACGTTTGAGTTTCCTTGTTGCTGAGATAAACCTCCTCCGCCCAGGCAGTGGGCGGAGGAGGTGAACCTTAGATTACGTTCAGGTCAGTGAGTTACACTCAGAGGGCGCAGGTTCAACGCCACCAACAAGCAAACAACCTTTACTG
The DNA here is from genome assembly GCF_963422515.1 of Blennius ocellaris. Lineage (NCBI taxonomy): Eukaryota > Metazoa > Chordata > Actinopteri > Blenniiformes > Blenniidae > Blennius > Blennius ocellaris. The sequence goes on from NC_137654.1 coordinate 30,988,986, forward strand.
TGAAGAGCAACACTGTGGGACACCAGATGTCCCCCGGCACCCCCCCCACTCTGTCAACACGGCCACTTAACACCTTCCCAGGCCCCGCCCTCTGCTGTGCACCGATTAGCCAATCATGATCCAGCTGCACTCACATGTGACCTGGATTAACCAATGACAGCGGCCCATTGGGACTCCCGGGATTAGTGGTCTACTGTGTGAGTGTGTGTGTGATAATAGCATCCAACCATCCAAAGCTCCAACTGAACCCCCCCACCCCCACATGAAAACCTGAGCATTTTAATGAGGAAACACCCTTTTTAAATAACTTCAAAGAGTAGATTAACTAGCAGGAACAATAACTTCAAAGAGTGAGTTAACGACCAGGAACAATAACTTCAAAGAGTAAGTTAACGACCAGGAACAATAACTTCAAAAAGTAGATTAACTAACAGAAACAATAACTTCAAAGAGTAGAGTAACTAGCAGGAACAATAACTTCAAAGAGTAGAGTAACTAGCAGGAACAATAATTTCAAAGAGTAGAGTAACTACCAGGAACAATAACTTCAAAGAGCAAATTAACTACCAGGAACAATAACTTCAAAAAGTAAATTAACTAGCAGGAACAATAACTTCAAAGAGTGGAGTAACTACCAGGAACAATAACTTCAAAAAGTAAATTAACTACCTGGAACAATAACTTCAAAAAGTTAATTAACTACCAGGAACAATAACTTCAAAAAGTAAATTAACTAGCAGGAACAATAACTTCAAAGAGTGGAGTAACTACCAGGAACAATAACTTCAAAGAGTGGAGTAACTACCAGGAACAATAACTTCAAAGAGTAGAGTAACTACCAGGAAGCTCCTTCAGTTCAAAGTGCAGCAGATGATCTCGTCTGCTTGCTTCCAGTAAAAACAACGCTCTGCAGTGAGTCGTTTACGGGACATAAGAACAACTCCAGGTGCATGTTGACCCCCCCCCCCCCCACTCTGATAGAAAGGATTTAGAAATATTCTTGTACATGTTGTTCCGTAGCGCTTGGCTGTCGTTAGCTTACCTGCTACTTGCGGGAGCAGCAGAGTCGTCCTGCAGCTCAAGTCCACGACGTGGTCTCAGCAGAACCGGCCCAGTCTGTCAGGACCGGATCTGCACCGGAAGAAAAACCACATGGCGGCACAGAGTCAGTCCAGCGGGACCAGCAGGGGGTCACGATGGTGAAGCAGCCCCACTTTCCATAACAAACACAAACAATCAATAAAGCGAGGCAGAAGAAGACGACGACGACGACCTCCTGCTGCTCCTGAAGCGACGCCGTGGTTCTCCTCCACGCCCAGCAGGGGGCGTCAGGACCCCTACTGAGCTTTATTTACACCCTCTGCAGAAACCAGACCCGAACAAACCTTCACATTTTGTTCAATTGGCACAAAACCTGATCCGTGTTTGACAATCTACTTCCCGTAAAGAGTCTCACTTCTGCACAGGGAATAAACCAAAACTAGAACATCGCCATGACGACAAACTGGCTTTTAAACAACAAGTCAACAAGGTTTTTATTGGAATTTATAAAACCCCGTTATTAACACACTTTTTAACTAAAGGCTAGTTTTCCGTGATGAATCCTTCTGTGCAATAAATTTACATAAGATCTATTTATTCTACATTTATATTATACTTTTGTAAAATGTTTGTGTTTTTAATGGTTCACTATAATGTCAACATTTCATTTTTTTTTTTTTTTTACGAGGACGACAACAGAAATAAATCGTATCTACGACTTTTCTTTTCACCCTCAGGTTTTTTTTTTATGTCATCACAATGATTAATATATATCTGCCTGTTGAAAATGTGAATAAATTCATTCGTTCACTCATTTCCAACCTGCAGCTTCCACACCTTCTACACCTTCCACACCTTCTACACCTTCCACACCTTCTACACCTTCCACACCTTCCACACCTTCTACACCTTCTACACCTTCCACACCTTCCACACCTTCTACACCTCCGTCATCCTCATCAGCACCTCCTGCCTTCCTCCTGCTCATTTCCGGGGAGGTTTCTCTTCCTCCTGCAACATTTAGAGCCTGTCTGCACTTTTTCTTCTCACATGAGACACCGTCTCCTCCGTCTCCTCCGTCACCTCCGTCACCTCCGTCTCCCAATGTCTCCCTGCTACACTCACTTCTGCTTTTGCCCTCTGGTTCCTCCTCTTCAGTGTTCCAGAGAGAAACACAACTGGAGCGACTCTCCGGTTATATGAAGCTACGATTTTTTTTCCCTTTAGACTCAAATCCAAACAAAACTTTCATTTTAATATAAAATCCTGTCGGTGTGAAACGGTTTGCAGCTTTTCTCAAGATTCCAGGAGCAGAAAGGACTAAATGAGATCCTCCAGCCTGTTTCTGCAATAATAATAATAATAATAATAATAATAATAATAATAATAATAATAATATACAAACATGAGCAATTAAAGTACCAGGTGGTATTTACTGTGTGAGTCTGGCTGCAAAACAAGTTTTGTTGGACATACAAATATGCATATTTGTATTTGTATAATATTATTACTGATATATATATACATTGTTATTGTTAGTTATTTTATTGCTACCATATTGTTATTGTTATATTATTGCTACCATTATTAGTAGTACTATACACGAGTATTATACACTATTACACATTATTATTATCTGTATTATTATTATTATTATTATTACTGATATATATATATATATATATATATATATATATTGTTTGTTATTTTATTGCTACCATATTGTTGTTGTTATATTATTGCTACCATTATTAGTAGTACTATACACAAGTATTATACACTATTACACATTATTATTATCTGTAATATTATTATTATTATTATTATTATTATTACTGATATATATATATATATATATATATATATATATATTGTTTGTTATTTTATTGCTACCATATTGTTGTTGTTATATTATTGCTACCATTATTAGTAGTACTATACACGAGTATTATACACTATTACACATTATTATTATCTGTATTATTATTATTATTATTATTACTGATATATATATATATATATATATATATATTGTTTGTTATTTTATTGCTACCATATTGTTATTGTTATATTATTGCTACCATTATTAGTAGTACTATACACGAGTATTATACACTATTACACATTATTATTATCTGTATTATTATTATTATTATTATTACTGATATATATATATATATATATATATATATATTGTTTGTTATTTTATTGCTACCATATTGTTGTTGTTATATTATTGCTACCATTATTAGTAGTACTATACACGAGTATTATACACTATTACACATTATTATTATCTGTATTATTATTATTATTATTATTACTGATATATATATATATATATATATATATATTGTTTGTTATTTTATTGCTACCATATTGTTATTGTTATATTATTGCTACCATTATTAGTAGTACTATACACGAGTATTATACACTATTGCACACTGTTGTTATCTGTATTATTGTTATTATTATTATATAATTCCTACTTCTAATGGCTCTGCCACTGAACCTTATTTATTTATCTTGCTTTGATCTCCTGCTTATTTCTAAGAGCCCATGTTCCGTTCTGTGTTTTACTTTATGTCTTATACCCAGATAGTTTAATTTCTTACTTTTATTACTATTCTACTGTATTTTATAATATTTGTATGTACCAGATTGCTGCAACAAGACAATTTCCCTTTGTGGATGATTAAAGTAATTATCTCTCTATCTATGCATTTCTTGATGAAAACAAGCGACGTCACCACTTTAACCGTCACGCTGCTGCTAGTTACACACGGCTAGTTACACACGGCTAGTTACACACGGCTAGTTACACACGGCTAGTTAAACACGGCTAGTTACACACGGCTAGTTACACACGGCTAGTTAAACAGAAGCATCAAGTATAAAAGGTAGAAAGAGTCAGACCTCCGTTCTTCTGCTCGTCTTCTGGGGATTCTCTACTCTGAGGTAAGGTATAACTAACCCGCCGGCCGTACGACACTCAAGACATTAAAACAAACGGGAAAAAAAAAAAACCACAAGGAGGAAGTCGCTGGAGAGAACGCTGATTCACTTCACCACCACTGACAGTCACTGCAGCGACAGACTCTTTACACAGACCATCAGTGAACCAGACATTAAAGACGGTGAGACTAAACTCTGACGCCCAGAAATGTTTGGGTCGCGTTCGAAATATTTCATTTCTTTCCCCACAAATACAAAAAAGCTTCATTCGCTCATATGTTGCAGAAAATAACTGAACAAAGTAGGAATTATAAACGCAGTAGAGGAAGAGTTCGGGGGAAAAAAAAAGCCACGAATCCACTTTGAGACGGACCGACTGCTGCTGACGGTAAAACGTACAAGTGTGTGTGACTCGGGTGAGGACGCCATACGAAGCCTTGCTTGTTCCTGCGCGGCGATCAGTGGGTGACGTGTTCCTGGTAAACACAGCTGCTGCAGGGATTCACACAGAGGAGCCGTCACACGACACATGGTGTGTAACGCGTTCAGTCACATCTCTCGCAGAACCGTCGATTCAGGTTCCTGAGGACCTGGACCTCCACTGCACCGGGACGAGTCTGCAGGACGGCCGGGGGGTAAGGCCTCCACAGACTGACGGGAGTGACGCGTTACAATTAAGAAGAATTAAAGTCCCAGTGAAATGAAGGTTCCACCTCCAAAACTCTCTGGTGTCTCTTCTAGAACGTTTTCCTGCCAACTGGCTGAAGGTCAAATGTTAAAACGCGACAATCTGCGAGAAAATAGCCGATAAACGTTGGCATTTCCTCTGCTGGGCGGAGCTTCTGACAATAACAGAGTGACATCACGAGTTGTGCACACGCCCAAGTTGTGTTTCCATTATGGAGGATCAGAGTTTTGACCACGAAGAGGCTGAATTGAACCAGATTTCATCATCATGGTCATTTCAAACCCAGTGATTGATGAAGAAGACACAGAAGGTGGTTCTGCCATCGGTGACCCCGTCTGGAACATGTTTGAGGAAGCAGAAGACGCTTCGTCCTCCATTCGTCCTCGTCTCCTCGCCTCAGCAGCCGCCACTTTTCACCTTTGAGGCTTTGAGGCTCCTGACTTTTGGCAGAACGACTTCGTGGTTCCAACACGTCCAAGAGCTTTTCCGACTGCGGAATCACCGAAGACGAGTCCAGGTATTACCTGATCGTCTACTAGCCGCGCGAGCTAGTGTCTCCCGCTAGCCGCAAGAGCTAACGGCTAGCGGCTCCCGCCGCCCGTGCTCCTTTCCTCCTCTCTGGTCTCTTCCAGGCTCAATCTTTCATCAAGGCTCATAAAACGCCGACTATAACTTCAAAACACTGTAAAAACTTGGATATTTAAGAGGAAACAAGCCGATATAAACACAACAGATGGAGATCTGCACAACTCGTGACGTCACGCCCACGAAGAAGGATTCCCCCGACTTCCTCAGCTGGAGATTCAAAATTCAAATAACTTTGTTATGCGACAACAGTGGTCGGAGGAACCTTACAAGTAGAACCCCAACTATCGTTTTTTGCAAAGTAGCGTGTTACATTTCACTGGGACTTTAAGGGTGCGTTCACACCGGCACCGTTTGATCTGGACCAGAGGCGGTTTCAGGGAAAGTCCGCTTCTCTTTGGTCCAGTGTGAACGCTCCCCGGACTCCGATCCAGATCAAAGCAGTGAACTCTGGCACCCCTGAAAACGTGACTTTAAAACCCAAATGAAGGCCCTCGGCAGTTTTCCTTTGACTCCCGACGATGTGAGTCTGTCTTCCTGCGTCGTCGCGGCGAACGAACGCTCGTCATACCAAAAGCCCGTCACACCGAAAGCAAAACCAAAAGGCCCAAATTCCAGACTGGTGTCACAACAGGGCTGGACCGACAGAGCGAGACTCTGAAACACTGCAGGCCTTTTCCTGGCAGCGTCTGCAGAGGAATGCTGCGATGCACAAAACAAAAAAAGAAGAGAAAAGGCCAATCCAATTCATTAGCTAATGTCCAATCGGCTTCCTGTCAGCGTTTGTGCTTCGGCTTCCCCAGCGGACTGACTCACGCTAACTGAGCAGGACAGACGTCACAGCACTGACTCCACTGAAGAGACACTGGAAGCTGCATGAGGACATCCTACCCGACAAGGTGACGAACTCCTCATTTCAACGTCTTATACCTTCAAATCTTTACATCGGGACGAGTCAAACGTCTACATTCTCTCAAGATCTGCATTTATTTGTCAGGAAGCTCCACGTTCTAACAGATGGTGGTGAAGTCGGTGTCAGTTAGAGAGTCGATGGTCACAGAACTGGATTAGAACGTCACAGACCCAAGAGGAAAACCAACAGATTGAAAAAGAGGTTTAGATTCTGTGTTTGAAGACTGATTGATGGTTTGGCTCAGGACCGTCTGGACGAAGCGTCCAGATCCAGACGTCGACACCCACACCTTGTTTTCAACAGACAATATGGAAACGTCTCCACATAGAATTCACCCGTTTAAACGACTGAAAATACGAACTCTGGAACACAAACCGTTTTTACCAACGCTACGTAAAAAGAGAGCCACCCAGGGGCTCCGTTTCCACGACGACGGCCTTCGGAGTCACCGGAAACACAACGGGTTCCCGAGGTGGAACTTTTTCGAAAGCGGAGACGCCGCGACCGCGCCGCCACACTGCTGCCGTGGTACAGGGGACTTCTGCACATGCTCAGTACAGCCAACTGAATACGACAACGATACCTGATCGACGGGACGTTCAGGGCGTCCCGGGACGGTTGTGTGGACACAGTGTCTCTCCACCAGATCCCGTCCTCACAACGTCAGTGTCAGAGGACGACAGAGGCAGTGGACAGGGAGGAGAGAGCGAGGGAGGGAGTCAATGGGACAGACGTAGCGCCGCAGAGACAAACGTGAAAGTGAATATTTGACAGAGTCATGAGACGTTGGACCACGGGACTGTTGCGACATACGGTGAAGGAACTCCTGACCCTCCGCCCTCCTCAACCAATTCAAACGCAGAACGCCGCTTGAGAGTTCACCGACCAGTGGGGGGCGCTATCGTCCCCGTCTTCTTTCTAACTTTTTGACGAGTCAGCACCACTGGAACTAACCGTGAGGAAACGGTTTCACCAGTCAAGACAGAATCCCCCGAACGTCTCTCTGCGTCGCCTCGCTGGTGCTGAAGTGAGATTAGCCTGGTTTCACCCCGTCACTCCGTCAAGCGCCGTTTAAAGTGAAGACAAGACTTGACAAGATAAAACCGATTGTCTCACCTGGAAGACGCGTTCGGAGCGTTGGACAACGTCCCCGGCCCAAGTCAGTGCCGACCTCATCGACTCCTCTCACCGCCTCCCATGAAACAATCAAAAACTGTCGCTGGTGATTCAAGTGAAGCGAAGCAGAAATGAAACAAGTGGACGTGGAGTTTTTGTTGTTGTTTTTTTTTTTTTTTAATTCAAATTAGCTTCAGTCCAGTTTTATCTGCGGGAGGAAAAAGGACGACGTTTGTCAAGAACGACGGACGGGAGGCGGAGCTTCAGCAAGGAAACTTTATCCTCCATGAACCCTCTCTCTCTCTCCTCTCTCTCTCTCTCACTCCTCTCTCTCTCTCTCTCTCTCATCTCTCCTCTCTCCTCTCTCTCTCTCTCTCTCTCTCTCTCTCTCTCTCTCTCTCTCTCTCTCTCTCTCTCTCTCTCTCTCGTCTCTCTCTCTCTCTTCTCTCTCTCTCTCTCTTCTCCTCTCTCTCTCTCTCTCACTCTCTCTCTCTCTCTCTCTCTCTCTCTCTCTCTCTCTCTCTCTCTCTCTCTCTCTCTCTAGAATAAAGTTCCCTGTTCACTGTGGGGAACTTTATTTTGTAGACAGGAAGTAGCTTTGTTGTTCCACCGTGTTTGAAGCTCCGACGGAGAGACGAGAGGAAAGAAGAGAGGAAAGAAAGGTGTTTCTGAGAAGTGTGTTGGAAAGGAGGATAAAGTTTGGAGTTCCTTGCTGAAGCTCCGCCTCCCGTTCATACGGCTCTCCCACCTCCAACCTTTTATTTTGGAACAATTGATCAAAGTGTTTATGTTGAAGTATTTCTAGCTCGTATTATATATATATATATATATATCTCGAGTGCAGAACAACATTTTATTTTTTGACAGACCACCAAGATGGTTTGTTATCACGGTGACTGTCAAAATAAAAGTAGCTGACTCCCCCTTTTTAAAGATTTAGCCTAAACAGCAAGGAATATTTTTAAAATAATCATGTTTTGATAAATAACTATCAGATCCTGCTAACAACAAACAAGCCAAAAAAAACAAACAGGATGATCTTATTAAATATCGTCTTTTTCAAAATACAGTATATTAATTGGCTTCTAAAATAAAGCGTCAGATTCTGTGAAATCAAACAAGACGAGATTAGACGTTCCAGAAACGTCGCACACCTTCAACACGTCTTCATTAAACGTTCGGGGGATAAAACGTCTCAGCCCGAGTGAGGACGCAAATATCGACACCAAAATACCAGCGAGCCAAAACGAGGAATCCCAGCTGGGGGATAATTTTAGGTTTTGGAGGGTCGTGGAAGCGACACTCCGACAGGAAGCAGCCGCTGACGTAAACGTGAGAAATCAAACACGGCAGCAAAGAATCCGACGTTCCGTAAATATGCTTACGTTCCGTCAAAGACGTTTGCTTTAGGGAAAAAAAACAACAACAACAACAACATCCACCGGTTTCTAAGCTGCTTACGAGTCTTTCATGTGACATCAAAGACACTTGAAAGGAACCAGGAAGGTTTTGTACCGAAGAGGAAAATAAAAAAGCGGATTGATCAATAAGTAATGACGGAGTTGGTTGCAGAGAATCTCCCTCTCTGTGTGTGTGTGTGTGTGTGTGTGTGTGTGTGTGTGTGTGTGTGTGTGTGTGTGTGTGTGTGTTCCTGCTGACGGGGGGGGACCAGCTGAGTCAGAGGAATGACGACTCGGCGACTTTTCCCGGACGTGTCCCGCCGGTGATCAAAAGACATTAGCGTGGGTAAAACGTCGAGCCCCCCGAAACTGAGAGGACGGAGGCACTGAATTTAAAGAAAGAGAGAAAGAAGGGATGAAGGAGTGAAGCCGTCACATCCCACAGACGTCGGCAGCCCGCTCTTATTATGAAATAATGTGGCAGGAAGTCGTCTGGCCCATTCGCGAAGCTGGAGGAGGTTTTACTCTCTTCCTCTTAAATGATGATTAATGTCTTAATGAATGTTTTTTTTTTTCCTTTACCGTGATTTTTGCAATTAAAACAATAAACACAGTATTGTAATGCGCAGGACGCCATTAAAGCACAGCAACACCGTGTCACTATCCAGACAGAGAGACCTCAAGTTCCCTTCAACCACAAAACACATCTGGATGTACTCACTGAGTCACGCACTTAATTCTAGATAAATATTAAATCCTTGTTTAAAGAAAACCCTAATCCTTTGTTCCGCATGCAAGGCAGTGAAAACGGTTTAATCATTCATCAGGACCGAGTTTAGAAAGAACATCCAGTGGGCGTTTACTGAGGAAACTCATGTTGATCAGACCCAAACGCAAGTCGACGCGTTTTCCCGATCTCACCTGACCGGACAGAGTTCTGCGAGACGTGAAAACACAGTGGAAGGTTGCAGGTTCTATCCCTCCACCTCCCCCCCCTTGAGCAAGACACTGAAACGGATGGATGGATGCGCCTCCATGTGTGAATGTGATTAACAGCGTGAAGGCAAAACGGTGGGAAAAATGCAATAAATGCAATACGACAACTCCTTCAGTGAAACGTGCGTGGTTGCTGGTTCCAATCTGGTCTGCGATGAAGAACAAGAGGAATACATCCAGCCCGACTGACGATAACGATGGACACCAAAAGATAAATAAAAGTGTAAAAGTTTCTACATCATGGTTGATCAGTGACTGTGTGAACGCTGCTCTGCCCTCCTCCTGAAGCAAGGCAGTGCAGGGACTCAATCCCCCAACTATTCCCACTGCAGATTGCTTCATATTCATGCTTTTTTTTTATTTTAATTATTATTATTATGATTATTTCTTAGGTCAGCGGTGTCCCGTCAGGTGACACGAAAACACACGTAGACCTTCGTTCCAGCCCGTAAATCCGGATTTAATCCCGGTTCTGCGTCGCCCGCTCCGGTCCGGTCCGGTCCGGTCCGGTCCGGTCCGAAGCACCGGATCCCAACGGGACTCACTGCGAGCGCGGCTTTCGGGTTCGTGACTGGCAGGGAACTAGAAAATACCGGTCAGGTCGGGAGTCAGCCCCGGTTAAAGCGGATAATCTCCGGGCGTCGGTGGGGGGGGGGGGGGGGGGGGGGGGGAGAAGCGCCACAGCATCCATGTTGGTTAGCCCCCGCCGTTAGCATGTAGCCCGCTAACTAATCCAAGGGCAGCAGCAGAGCTCGCCTCCGGCTATTAAAAACCCGGATCCCGGGTGTAACCGCTCACCTTTCCTCAAACGCCGGCTGGCTGCGGGGCTTCTGCTTCTCTCTGCGACTCGGAGCCTCGCCGGACGTTTTATTTCACTCGCATCCCCCACTTGCGTCGCTTTCCGCCGTGAGACAATTCAAACGGCCGTCAGAGCAGGCACCGGGCGAGCAGCTACACCGGTGTTGCGATGTGACTCGCGTCCCCGTTCGCTGGTGACCGACTTCCCGCGCGCCCGTGACGAGCGGGTGTTAAAAATAGACTGACAACAGGCACGGCACGTTAAAACGTTGTTCTTGTGCCTGCCTTGGTGGCGAGGCGCAAAGATGACTATTTCGGCGCCCGTTTAATTTAATGATGATAAATATTTAGTTAAAAAATTATACATTCAGAAAATGTAATGTATAACGCACACGTTGTAAGATTCGTGTGTGTCATTTTAACTCTGGATGACTCATTTGGATCATTGTCTCGTCATTTGTTTTTTTAATTCAGTTTGTATGTTTTTTTATGTCATTTTTTTTACATGTTCTGAAATAAAATTAAATAGAATTAATTTAATTCAATGTAATTTAAGTTAATTTAGTTAAATGTAATTACATGTAATTAAATGCAATTAAATATAATTAAATATGATAAAATTAAATTAAATTAAATTAAATTAAATTAAATTAAATTAAATTAAATTAAATTAAATTAAATTAAATTAAATTAAATTAAATTAAATTAAATTAAATTTTATTTTATTTTATTTTATTTTATTTTATTTTATTTTATTTTATTTAATTTTATACAATACAATACAATACAATTGTATTGTATTGTATTGTATTAAATTTTATTAAATAATAATAATAATAATAATAAATTAAATTAAATATTTCAGAGTTTTTTTTCTTTTTCTAGTTGTAAATGTGATTAAAGGCAATCGGTTTCCTCTGGGTTTTAAACAATTACCCTTAAAACAAAGTCGGGTTACCAGTGAACACGGAAACAAGTTTTTCCGAAACACCACACGGCAGCGAGCTGTCAATCCCAGCAACCAAGCCACGCCCACTCTCCCGCCCCCCTGCGCGCTGCCGACGCCGAGCGTGCGGGTGCACGATACGACCGGAAGTGAAAAGCCCGAGCGTGACGAGCGAGAGAAACTTCAGAAGGCAACTTCAGGTAAACAAAAACCTCCCCAAAAAAAAAAAAACGTCTTCGTTTGAAAGAAAACGTTCTCGCGGATTACTTTTTACTCGCACGCGGCTCGTGTTTATTAACTTTGACTGACTTTGGCTCCGTGAAAACGTTTCACTTTTCGCCGCGTCACGGGCTAACGTTAGCATCGGCTACTTCAGTCAACGTCCGCGTTTAAAAGTCTGCCAAACGCGAACAAACAGAACAAAACTCCTCCAAACTATCTTAACTATTTTTAAACTGCACTGTGGCGGATTTGTGCGACCCTCGTGGCTGTAATTGTGTGTGAAGTGGCTTTTCTTTAACAGTTAAAAACAAACCAGACACGTCACGCTAGCTAAAACCTCATTTTCTCATTTTACCCTCAAACTTTATTCATTGTTTTAAAGATGAATTATAATTCTTTTAAACTCAATAAAACAAGGCAAATATTAGATAAAAAAAACAGTTGTGTTCTGTATGATGAAATACTTTTTTTTCAGATTAATTGGCAATTTTTTTGTGAATAGAACATTTACATACTAAGTAAATGTTCTATTATTACAATTGTTATTGACGTTATTAATACAATATAACAGCTCAGCGGGAGATTCTTTATTCCTGTAACCATACAGCTATTACTCCTCTTGTAAGTAGTATTTGAGGCACTGCGGAGGCCGGTACATATTAATATGTCATATAATATTATTCTTTGTTTTGTGTTTTTGCAGAAGTTTGCAAAAAAAAATCCGGCACCGTCAACGTCAACATTTGACCTTCCAGGACGGATGGAAATCAATCAATCAATCAATCAATCAATCAAACTTTATTTCTATAGCCCTTTACAATCACCTAGTGGTATCCAAAGGGCTTTACAACGAAGCTGTATATTAAAAAAACAACAACAATACATTAAGAAATAAATACGAGAATAGTACATAAAAACAATAACTAAAACACAGGTGCTGCCGGTTGGTGAAGCCTTCCAGAGATTCATAAAAACAGAGCATACAGAATAAAATGCACTGTCCTAGACAGAGTTAAAAGCCAACTTAAAAAAAGTGAGTTTCCAGCTTTGATTTAAAAAGAAAGTCTTTATTTTCTCACGCTCAACACTATAACACTGTAGCTCTGAAAGTGTGGGTTGTTGTCACAATACAACGTATTTCCAAACACGAGAAAAAAACATGGAGGTCGTCGTGGATTATCGCGCTCTTATTTTCCCGCCTTTTTTTTATTTTTTCCCCAACAGAGATCGAACGATGTCGTCGGGCGCTCTCTTCCCCAGCCTGGCCAGCGGGTCCAGAGGAAGCTCCAGCAAGTACCTGGTGGAGTTCCGTGCCGGTAAAATGACCCTGAAGGGGAACGTGGTCATGCCGGACAAACGCAAAGGCTCGGTGTACGTCCAGCAGTCCGACGACTCCCTGATCCACTTCTGCTGGAAGGACAGGACCAGCGGGAACGTGGACGACGTGAGTGACCACGAAAACCCACGGTTCAATTTCTCTTCGTTTCCTCACTCGGTCGTTCGTGTGAGAATGGTGGTGCACGTAGCCCAGAGCTAACGCTACACATGTAGCCAGGAGCTAACGCTACACATGTAGCCCAGAGCTAACGCTACACATGTAGCCAGGAGCTAACGCCAAACATGTAGCCAGGAGCTAACGCCAAACATGTAGCCAGGAGCTAACGCCAAACATGTAGCCAGGAGCTAACGCCAAACATGTAGCCAGGAGCTAATGCCAAACATGTAGCCAGGAGCTAATGCCAAACATGTAGCCAGGAGCTAATGCCAAACATGTAGCCCAGAGCTAACGCTACACATGTAGCCAGGAGCTAACGCTACACATGTAGCCAGGAGCTAACGCTACACATGTAGCCAGGAGCTAACGCTACACATGTAGCCAGGAGCTAATGCCAAACATGTAGCCCAGAGCTAACGCTACACATGTAGCCAGGAGCTAATGCCAAACATGTAGCCAGGAGCTAATGCCAAACATGTAGCCAGGAGCTAATGCCAAACATGTAGCCAGGAGCTAATGCCAAACATGTAGCCAGGAGCTAATGCCAAACATGTAGCCAGGAGCTAATGCCAAACATGTAGCCAGGAGCTAAAGCTACAAGACTTTCACACTCTTCAGATTCTGTTTCTGTTTATTCTGGACGTTTTTTCGAATCGCTAAAACTCTGGCAATCTTCGCCCGTTCGTCACCATTCCAATATCAAATCGTGCAGCTTTTTCGGCACTTTCCGGCCATGTTCCGGCTTTTTAAAATCTCGTCAACTTTTTAAAATATTTCAACTTTTGTGCCACTTTTTTTCCAATGTTAATGGATGGAGAAATTTTGAACTCGCTATAACTTCTTCAAATCTTAACCGATTTCAACCGTTCCACTTTTAGTAAATTGTGCAACTTTTTGAAACTTTTACAACTGACACTTTTTCAACTGTTTGACACTTTTTCAACTTGTTCAACTTTTTGAAAGTTGTTCAACTTTTTGAAAGTTGTTCAACTTTTTGAAACTTGTTCAACTTTTTGAAACTTGTTCAACTTTTCGAAACTTGTTCAACTTTTCGAAACTTTTACAACTGACACTTTTCAACTGTTTAACACTTTTTCAACTTTTTGAAACTAGTTCAACTGTTTGACACTTTTTCAACTTGTTCAACTTTTTGAAACTTGTTCAACTTTTCGAAACTTTTACAACTGACACTTTTCAACTGTTTAACACTTTTTCAACTTTTTGAAACTTTTTCAACTGTTTGACACTTTTCAACTGTTTCAACTTATTGAAACTTTTTCAACTTTTCCCAACTTTTTCAAAGCATTCCAGTCTCCCTGCCGCAGGCAGGCAGCAAAAAGCATTACAGTTTGCACTCACACTATCATGCATTTGCCTTGGGAAATGCAGATCATCTAGTTTGTCTTGTTTTGATGCGAACTGGCTTGTCCTCGGTGGTTTGTGAGGTCAAGTCTCCCCAAATCAACACGGAAAACACGCAATCTTAAGAGTTATTTCTTCGGCTCTCTTGTAGGGCGGCATGTTTTAAGAATTGGGAGAAGTTACGATCTGTGTTTGGTCCCACGTTAAAAGGTTGAGTAGATCAGAATTTTCTCCCGTCTAACGGAAACCTGAGCTTTGAGAAGCCAGACGATCCAAACGGCAGATTTATTTGTTTTTGTTTGGTTTTTTTTACCTTCGGGCGTTTGAATTCCAGAGATGCCAGAGAGAGTGAGAGCAGGAGAACAGGTTCTGCTTTCACTCTCAGGTCACACAGTTTGTCTTTGTCCCAGATTACCGGTAATTTGACATTTAATTGAAGTAATTACAGGAACGGATTGTGACCTTTGAGATGAAGTTGTGACGGTGAGGCGTCTCCCCCTCTCAGGACCTCATCATCTTCCCCGACGACTGTGAATTCAAGAGGGTGAGCCAGTGCACCACGGGCCGGGTGTACGTCCTGAAGTTCAAGGCCGGGTCCAAGAGGCTCTTCTTCTGGATGCAGGTGAGAGGAAAGACAGGAAAGAGACGTCCAATCAGGTGTGAGCAGGTTGACGAGGGACAACTGGAGGCAGAAGAAGAGTTTGACGCGTTTCCAACCATCAAAGAACTCTGAACTTTCTTCTACATCAAGGGGTCGGAAAACCTTTGATGCTCAAAGAGCCACTTGGTCCCGTTTCCCACTGAAAACAACACCCAGAGAGACACGCGCATTTTATTTTGACAGTCCCACAGGACGACACGACACACTAAACCTTCTTCACTGCTGGTTGACGACTTACAACTAATAAACTAAACTACATGAACTAAGCAACAAAAACACAATCACTACCGACACTACAAACCTAACACAACCCCCAATAATTACATTTAAAACACCACAAACAGAAACTCCCACAATGCATTGCAGCTCTCGGCTCCTCTATTGCTACACATAGACAGATAGATAATTACTTTATTCATCCCCCAAGGGAAATTGTCTTGTTGCAGCAATCAAACCCTAACTCACCCCCCCACCCACCCCCCCAGGAGCCAAAGACGGACAAAGACGAGGAGTTCTGCCGCAAGGTGAACGAGTACCTGAACAACCCCCCGATCCCCGGGGCGCCCGGCAGCGGCGGCGGCGGCGGCCACGAGCTGTCGGCGCTGGGCGGCGAGGGAGGACTGCAGAACCTGCTGGGGAACATCAGCCACAACCAGCTGATGCAGCTGATCGGACCCTCGGGGCTGGGGGGGCTGGGTGAGCAACACACACACACACACACACACACACACACACACACACACACACACACACACAGAGGCTGAGTTCACGTTAAACCTGGAGTGGATCCTGTTTGGTTTTTTAATGCGGAAGGACGGATCTGGATTGAATCCAGGATGTTGTTTCTTTGTACTTTGAGATCAATGTCAATGAGTGTGTGTGTGTGTGTGTGTGTGTGTGTGTGTGTGTGTGTGTGTGTGTGTGTGTGTGTGTGTGTGTGTGTGTGTGTGTGTGTGTGTGTGTGTGTGTGTGTATCTGTGTCTGTTTGTGTGTGTGTGTGTGTGTGTCTCTGTGTGTGTCTGTGTGTATCTGTGTCTGTTTGTGTGTGTGTGTGTGTGTGTCTCTGTGTGTGTCTCTGTGTGTATCTGTGTCTGTTTGTGTGTGTGTGTGTCTCTGTGTGTGTCTCTGTGTGTATCTGTGTCTGTTTGTGTGTGTGTGTGTGTGTGTGTGTGTCTCTGTGTGTGTCTCTGTGTGTATCTGTGTCTGTTTGTGTGTGTGTGTGTGTGTGTGTATCTGTGTGTATCTGTGTTTGTGTGTCTGTTTGTGTTTGTGTTTGTGTTTGTGTTTGTGTTTGTGTGTGTGTGTCTGTTTGTGTTTGTGTTTGTGTTTGTGTTTGTGTGTGTGTGTGTGTTTGTGTGTGTGTGTGTGTGTGTGTGTGTGTGTGTGTGTGTGTGTGTGTGCGTGTGTGTGCAGGTCTGGGTGCTCTGGCCGGACCAGGCCTTGCTAACCTGCTGGGCAGCGGAGGACCAGCGACCAGCAGCTCTTCATCCAGGTGAGGAAGACGACCTGGAGGCTCTGGTCTGGGAAACCACCGTCAGGAATCTGTGCTGAACTCTTCTTCCTCCTCCTCCTCCTCCTCCTCCTCCTCCTCCTCCTCCTCCTCCTCCTCCTCCTCCTCCTCCTCCTCCTCCTCCAGCTCTCGCAGCCAATCAGCAGCGGCCACTCCTTCCTCTGGCTCCGCCTCCAGACTGAGCTCCTCTCAGACCCCCACCACCCCCGCTGCCCCTGCCGCCTCCTCCACCACCACCTCCTCCTCCACCTCCACCACCACCACCACCACCACCACCTCCTCCTCCTCTGCTGCGGCGGCTCCTCCTGCCACACCAGGTACATGAAGCAAGGCATCTGTTAGCATGCTAATGCTAATGCTAATGAGCGGCTGAGGACAGAGGCTAATGCTAATCCTGCTCACGTTTGAACATCTTTGTAATTGTTTCTCATGGATCAGGATGGACGACGCCGTCCTGCTCGTTCTGGTTTCAGTAATCCCAGTTACTCAGAGTAATCCAGTAAACTTCCTGACCCGTCGCTCGTTTTCTGTCAGTTTTGTTTTCATTTAGACGTCGTGTCAAATTCACTTCGTCCTGCAGCGTCTTTACCTAGTGTCCTCTGAGACGCTCCTCCTCACCTCCTGTCTCCTCCTCCTCCTCACCTCCTACTGTCTCCTCACCTCCTACTGTCTCCTCCTCACCTCCTGTCTCCTCCTACTGTCTCCTCCTCACCTCCTGTCTCCTCCTCCTACTGTCTCCTCCTGCCTCCTCCTACTGTCTCCTCCTCCTACTCTCACCTCCTGTCTCCTCCTCACCTCCTGTCTCCTCCTCACCTCCTGTCTCCTCCTCCTACTGTCTCCTCCTGCCTCCTCCTACTGTCTCCTCACCTCCTGTCTCCTCCTACTGTTGCCTCCTCCTACTGTCTCCTCCTCCTCCTCACCTCCTGTCTCCTCCTACTGTCTCCTCCTCACCTCCTGTCTCCTCCTCCTCCTGCTGTCTCCTCCTCCTCCTCACCTCCTACTGTCTCCTCCTCCTCTCCTCCTCCTGTCTCCTCCTCCTCCTCCTCACCTCCTGCCTCCTCCTCCTCCTCAGCCACTCCGTCCCCGGTGGTGCCCCCCCCCTCCTCCAGCCCCTCCCCCCACCAGCCCATCCAGCTCAGTGACCTTCAGAACATCCTGGCCACCATGAACGTCCCGTCAGGAGCTCAGGGCTCCGCTGGTGAGTGGCAGGTTAACACCCCCCCCCCCCCCCCCCCCCCCAACCAGAGCAGAGTGTAACGTGCCCCCCCCCCTGCAGTGGACCTGACCACCGTCTGCACCCCGGAGATGATGGCCCCCATCCTGACCAACGCCGAGGTGCAGCAGCGGCTCCTGCCCTTCCTGCCCACTGGGGAGATTCTTCCTCAGACCCCCCAGGAGATCCAACACACCCTGTCCTCCCCCCAGTTCCAGCAGGTACACACACACACACACACACACAC
>NC_137654.1:31012136-31024636 GCF_963422515.1 Blennius ocellaris
GGTCAGATTAACTCCAGGTCAGATTAACTCCAGGTCAGATTAGATACAGGTCAGATTAGATCCAGGCCAGATTAGATCCAGGTCAGATTAACTCCAGGTTAGATTAAATCCAGGCCAGATTAACTCCAGGTCAGATTAAACCCAGGTCAGATTAGATCCAGGTCAGATTAAATCCCGTGCCGAGGCCCACCTGCCCCCGGTGGAGGACCAGGCTCAGGTGCTGGTCAGGCGACGTCCCAGCATGCAACAGCAGCCCGGAGTTGGAGGCGGGCCGGAGCTCCAGCTGGATCTCCAGATCCCGGCCCAGGACCAGCGACTCGTCTGCAGGGGGGGAGGGGGGGGGGGGGGGGGGGAGACCCGGGTTGAGATTAGGATTACAGGCTGTGGGGGGGGAGGGGGGGGGGGCGAGTAGACCTACCGACGGCCATGTATCCGCCCCGGCCAGAGAAGTAGGCTCCGGGCTGCAGCGGGTCCTGGAAGCAGGGCACCGCCCCCTGGCTGTGGGCCGGCGGTCCTGCAGGGACCTGGTTCAGGGTCAGGTCTCTGACGCAGCCCGCGAAGCCCCTGGAGCCCCGAGCCTGCAAGGAAACACCCCCCCCATTACAGTAATCTGACTACTCTGAGTACTCTGAGTACTCTCAGACGAGGAGCTGAAACAGTTCGACTGGAGGCGGTGATTAAAAACTGCTGAAGCTGCTGGAATTAATTTTTAAAAGGTGGAGATTAAAGGTGCAAAACAGTAAAATGGGTCTAAAAATAAAACAAAATTGGAAAAAAGAAAAAGAAAAGAAAGACGATAGAGTTAGAGTTCAGCTAATAAGTAAATAACAGAATTAATACAGCCAAAACGATTAAAGACGACAACTAAAATAGCTTAAAAGAGAAGAAAGAAAAGATCAAACAGATAAAAGGAGAAGGAGTTGATGTGGGCGGAAGCGTCTGGTCACCATCAGAGATGGAGGAACTCCGCCCACGTAGAGCGCCCCCGTCAGGACGCTCCGCTCGCCTCCGGGGAGTTTCTTAGACTGAACGCCGATTCCGTCTACGACCAGACTGATCCTCTCGGCCTCACGCTGCAGGAACACCTGCAGGGACACACAGGGGGAAGATGCTCTATAATCTGGTGTCAGAGGAGGAAGATGCTCTATAATCTGGTGTCGGAGGAGGAAGATGCTCTATAATCTGGTGTCAGAGGAGGAAGATGCTCTATAATCTGGTGTCAGAGGAGGAAGATGCTCTATAATCTGATGTTAGAGGAGGAAGATGCTCTATAATCTGGTGTCAGAGGAGGAAGATGCTCTATAATCTGGTGTTAGAGGAGGAAGATGCTCTATAATCTGGTGTCAGAGGGGGAAGATGCTCTATAATCTGATGTTAGAGGCGGAAGATGCTCTATAATCTGGTGTTAGAGGAGGAAGATGCTCTATAATCTGGTGTTAGAGGAGGAAGACGCTCTATAATCTGGTGTTGGAGGAGGAAGATGCTCTATAATCTGGTGTTAGAGGAGGAATATGCTCTATAATCTGGTGTTGGAGGAGGAAGATGCTCTATAATCTGATGTCAGAGGAGGAAGATGCTCTATAATCTGGACTAGAGGAGGAAGATGCTCTATAATCTGGTGTCAGAGGAGGAAGACGCTCTATAATCTGGTGTCAGAGGAGGAAGATGCTCTATAATCTGGTGTCAGAGGAGGAAGATGCTCTATAATCTGAGGTTACAGGAGGGCTACTGCTAATGCTACAGTGCAGCATCAGGATGAAGCTCCGCCTCCAGTAAACAGGAGTTCAGTATCATAGTAACGAGGGTGTGGCGGCTCCTCACCGTGTGCCAGCGGTCGTCGTCGTACTTCTTGCGGCTGCGCAGGCTGACCTTCCTCCGGCCGCCGTCCACCAGGAGCAGCAGGTGTCCCTCCGACACGGCCAGTGACATCACGGCGCCGCCCTGCTGGCCGTCGCCGGCCTGCAGCACCACGCCGTCCGACGAGTTGATCCTCAGCGCCATGGAGACGTGAGGCCTGGCGGCAAGGAGAGTCAGGAGGAGGAGGAGTCAGAGGAGGAGTCAGGAGTCGGAGTCAGGAGGAAGAGGAGGAGGAGTCAGGAGGAGGAGGAGTCAGGAGGAGAACACTCACGTGGATCCCAGGGGAGGCAGCTCATATCTCTGGTAGCTGTGGGAGGAGCCACTGAAGTGCGTGGCTCCGCCCTCCAGCTGTGACAGTTCGCCCTGACACGAGTCCCGGGTGTTCCGGCTGCGGGACCCTGACGGCTTCTTGTGTTTTCCCTGTGTGGGGGTCAGAGGTCAGAGGTCAGAGGGTCAGAGGGGTGAGAGGGGTCAGAGGGGGTTAGAGGGGTCAGAGGGGTTAGAGGGGTGAGAGGGGTCAGAGGGGGTTAGAGGGGTGAGAGGGGTCAGAGGGGTGAGAGGGGTCAGAGGGGGTTAGAGGGGTCAGAGGGGGTGAGAGGGGGTTAGAGGGGTCAGAGGGGTTAGAGGGGGTTAGAGGGGGTTAGAGGGGTCAGAGGGGGTGAGAGGGGGTTAGAGGGGTCAGAGGGGTTAGAGGGGGTTAGAGGGGTCAGAGGGGTGAGAGGGGTCAGAGGGGGTGAGAGGGGTCAGAGGGGTCAGAGGTCACACATTCAATCCAGTAAAAAGTAGAAAAGTTAAGACGAAGACAAAAACGGTCCACCGGCCGGGACGACCTTGTGCTTGTGTCCCTGTTTGGGCGGCGCCACCACGATCTGCTGAGGCTTCTTGGCGGCGGGACAGTCCAGAGGGACGTTGACGTTGTCCCGGGCCTTCAGCAGGTTGAGGACCGTCTGAGGGCTGGAGTCCCTGCAGACCAGGAGACAAACAAACAAACAACATGAGTCCACGTCCCGTCTGGCGCCGCCGCGCCGCCCGCTGGGCGCTCACCTCTTGATGAAGACGTTGCTGAGACACCCGGTGAGGTTGGTGACGCTCTGGTCGGGCGTCCCTCCCAGGAAGGTGCTGCCCCCGGTGGCCGCCGCCGCTGCCGCACCGATCCGGCGGTCCAGCCGGACGCCCTCCTTGGACTTCTCCAGCACGTCGTCCAGGTACAGGCGCATCCTGACCGGGGAGGAAACGCTCGTCGTCACCGCCTCTTTTGGCTTAGTTACTTTTACTGAAAGCCTTGTCCTACCAATCTGTACGCTACTGTTAGCGTTAGCATTAGCAGAGTGCTGCGTTAGAAGCCGAGTCATTAGCTCGTCGCCGAAGAAGCCTCGTCGTCCCGCGGTGGACGGGAGTTTAGCGAAACAGTAACAGAGCTGCTCCGGATCACGCTAATGCTAAAAGCTAAGCGGCTCTGGCGGCAGGACAAACTTTTAGCATTAGCATTAGCAGAGCGCTGCGTTAGAAACAGAGTCATTAGCTCGTCGCTGAAGCGGCCTTGTCGTCCCGCGGTGGACGGGAGTTTAGCGAAACAGTAACGGAGCTGCTGAAGCGGCACTGCTCCAGATCACGCTAATGCTAAAAGCTAAGCGGCTCTGGCGGCAGGACAAACTGTTAGCATTAGCAGAGCGCTGCGTTAGAAGCCGAGTCATTAGCTCGTCGCTGAAGAGGCCTCGTCGTCCCGCGGTGGACGGGAGTTTAGCGAAACAGTAACGGAGCTGCTGAAGCGGCACTGCTCCGGATGACACTAATGCTAAAAGCTAAGCGGCTCTGGCGGCAGGCTAGTGAAGCAGTAACGGCGGCCCCCTCCCCCTACCCGTTGGCGTTGTTGTAGACCGCCACGTAGTGACTGTTGTCGTCGTTGTACGTCTTCTGTGTCTTGATCTCGCTGTTTCCGGCCCGGACCACGACGTGGCCGTTGTGCAGGAACACCTGGCACACCCCCTCCTGCAGGGGGGGGGGGGAGACGCAGCAGAGGGTGAGGAACCGGAACACCGGGGTCAACGTAGCACACAGGAAGCTTCCTCCCACCTGATCGCGGTGCAAGAACATGAGTCCGTCGGCGCTGTCGGTCCTGAAGCTGAAGCTGGTGTAGAAGTTGTTCCTCAGGGTGGGGATGTTGGTCAGAGCCAGGTCCAGGTAGCTCTGCCCGCTGAAGTGAGCCTCGCGGGCCACCTGGACACACACAGGGGGGGGGGGGGGTCGGTGGGCGTCGGTGGGCGGGGGGGAGGGGAGCGTTCAGAGGGACGTCAAGGTTTTACCAGCAGGTCGCTGTCGCAGCCGAAGCTGACCCCGGAGCTCTTCATCCTCTTCAGGTCGATGTGGGAGTTCTGGGCCTTGACGTTCCTGAAGCAGCCCTTCACCGAGACCTGCTTCGAGAACGTCGCCTTCAACCTGGAGACGAGGCGGAAGAACAACCAAAAACCCTGCGTGAAGCCACCGGACCGTCGCGTTCGCGTCAAGAGTTGGACGGTTCCCGGACACACCTGTCGGGCAGCTGGTCCTCCGGGACTCCGCCCAGGTAGTAGCTGCCGCTGAAGGGCGGGACGGTCTCGGTGAACTGGTGGGTGTACAGCGTGTTCCGGTTGTTCCGCACCACCACTCGGTTGGGGCTGGAGCGCAGGATTATGATCTCCAGCTGGAAGAACACACACAAGTCAAGAATCCAGAGGAGGGGGGGGGGAGAGAGAACTGCGTGGATTCGGCCTCCACGAAAGTCCGACTTACAGCTTTGGCGTCGGCGTCGGAGATCCTCAGGAAGTCCGACGCCGGGTCTTTGGGCTCGAGTTCCACCAGAGAGCCGCTGAAGTCGTAGAAGACCTTGAGTTTCCCCTGGAGCACGGCCAGACACAGGAACTGGTCCTGATGGACAGGAAGAGAACCTTCAGCACACCTTCGACCCTCATGGTCCGTCCACACCAGGAACCTGGTTCACCTAAACCAGATGATTCTGCCCTAGTCGTCCACACGAGGTGGTTTTAGAAGCGTGAAAACCGTTTTTTTTTTTTAACACGGGTCCCAGAGTGGGGGAATTCTAAAACCCCGGCTCTTGTGAGACGACGGAGCTCAGGTCAGGACGGGTGGAGCGTCGGCGTCTCCACATCTTTAATGCGAATACAGGAAGTTACCCGTTCGTCCATTAGAAGCAGAAAAACAGATTGCATTCATAAAATACCTCACACCTGTGGCCTTACACGGCGAGGAAGCGCTGCTAGCGGGGCTGGCTAACATACGCAGCGACATACAAAGCCTAAAAAACGACTTTCAGGAGAACTTCAACACGTTCAAGCAAGAGCTGAAGCAAGAGATGGCTGCTTTTAGACAAGAAATGGACAAAAAAAATAAAATAAAATGACATTTTGGGGGTTTGTGTTCAGATTCAACACTCAAGGGAGGTCAGTTGTCGGCTCAGATCCTGGAACTAACGGTTCCCGGAACCAACGGTTCCCGGAACTATCGGTTCCCGGAACTAATGGTTCCCGGAACTATCGGTTCCCGGAACTATCGGTTCCTGGAACTAACGGTTCCTGGAACCAACGGTTCCCGGAACTATCGGTTCCCGGAACTAACTCCTCGCGACACAGAGGAACAAGAGATAAAGGAGAAGCCGGGTTTCGGGGTGCGACGCCCAGAAACCCACAGCGACTCGTTGTCACCTGATTCTGCAGCAGCAGCAGGATTCCTTTGTGCGACAGCAGCTTGACTTCCTGTTCGAAGCGCTGCATGCGGGACGACTCCTCCGCGAACGTGATCTTGGCGTAGCCCGTGCCGTCGAAATACGCGGCATCGTTGACCCAAGCCTGAGTCAGCGCCGGCTTGGACCTGCCCCGGGTACGATTCACGCAGTTAGGAACCACAGAGGACAAGACAGGAAGTGGGGCTACGGACAGGAAGTGGGGCTACGGACAGGAAGTGGGGGCTACGGATGGGAAGTGGGGCTACGGACAGGAAGTGGGGCTACAGACAGGAAGTGGGGCTACAGACAGGAAGTGGGGCTACAGACAGGAAGTGGGGCTACAGATGCGGAGTAGGGGCTACGGAACGGAATTGAGGCTACAGACAGGAAGTGGGGCTACGGAGAGGAAGTGGGGCTACAGACAGGAAGTGGGGCTACAGACAGGAAGTGGGGCTACGGAGAGGAAGTGGGGCTACGGACAGGAAGTGGGGTTACGGACAGGAAGTGAGGCTACAGACAGGAAGTGAGGCTACAGACAGGAAGTGGGGCTACAGATGCGGAGTAGGGGCTACGGAACGGAATTGAGGCTACAGACAGGAAGTGGGGCTACGGACAGGAAGTGGGCTACAGACAGGAAGTGGGGCTACGGAGAGGAAGTGGGGCTACGGACAGGAAGTGGGGCTACAGACAGGAAGTGGGGCTACGGACAGGAAGTGGGGCTACGGACAGGAAGTGGGGGGGGGCTGACCTGCCGCACGGCTTGTCCTCCGTGGTGTTGAGCAGGAAGGTTTGGTCGAAGTTGTAGAGGCTGAGCACCTCCTCGTTCAGGGTGTCCAGCTCGATGCAGCCTCTGAAGTTGGGCAGCGCCAGAGGAGCCGGCGGCTGCAAGCAAAGAACAGTTCAAATTTCACACGTCTGACTACATTTTGGATCTACG
This sequence comes from Blennius ocellaris, assembly GCF_963422515.1. Classification (NCBI taxonomy): domain Eukaryota; kingdom Metazoa; phylum Chordata; class Actinopteri; order Blenniiformes; family Blenniidae; genus Blennius; species Blennius ocellaris. Next base: position 31,018,649 of record NC_137654.1, read on the forward strand.
ATTACGTCATTGGTCGTTCTGGAGTTTCATAAGAAACAAGAGTGACAGTTCCCACTCGGCACAAGGTTCTAAGTGAGTCAGTCACAACTGTGAGACATTTTATGACCACATCAGTCAGTGTTTGCACAGACGGAGGACGTTCGTCAAGTCAGGCAGCTCCTCTTACTCTGAAAGTCCTGGGATATCCTCCCACGTAGAAGACGGTGTCGTCGGTCAGGAGGTTGAGCAGCCCCTGGTCCCCCCGAGCCTCCACATAGGCCTTGGTGACCCTCTGGTCGCCCTCGGAGGCCTCAGACGACATGGACATCTGACCGAACTGCAGGATCCTGCGGCCGTACGCAAACCGTGTGACGATCCGAAGCGAGGCGGAGGAAATGTCGGAGGTTCGTCCTCCACCGATGTGTGTCTCACCTCTCCAGCACCACGCTGTTGAAGTTCCCGTTGGACTTGACGTCTTCGGCCATGAGCACCTCGGCGGTGTCTCCGCCCACGTTGAAGTACCAGCGCAGCCGCTTGCCCTCCAGCGCCATACCCAGGAACTCCTTGCTGGACTACAAGACAGCAGAGCGTATCGGCGTCCAGAACTCACCTCCGGTACCACGAGGCCGCAACCTTACAGAACCAAAAAGCCGAGGTGACACTTACGTCCTTGTTGCCGAGGTAGAAGACGAACTGCTTGACGACGTCGCCCTGCCGCCGCGCCCGCGCCGCCTCCGGCAGCGTGATGTAGAACTTGAGGGAGGTGTAGGCGGCCAGATCCGCCAGGTTGGGCGGCGTGCGCACCTGGACGCCGGACTTCCCGTTAAACTTCACCGGTACGCTCACCTGCGGGGGGAGGGGGAGGGGGGGTAAGGATTCTCAGAGAGGATCCAACGGGCAGGAGCTGCTCTCACAATCTGAGCGGAGCGAGTCACGAGTTGGGAGTTGCAGGTTCGATTCCCCAGGTATGCGTGTGTGTATGTGTGTGAGCACCTTGCTGGCGGCGTTGCGGGCCTGCTGGATGAGCTGCCGGATGCGGTTGATGTTCTCCGAGATGTTGGGCATTTGAGCCGAGTGGTTCTGCAGCTCGTCCAGCTTCTTCATGAGCGTCGGCAGAGCTTCTCCCAGCTTGTGCACTGCGGACGACGGCAAACACCCATGAGCAACAACGACTCGACTCGGACTCGGACTCGACTCGACAGGTTCTCCGTCAAGACAGCAGTTCTGCTCTCAGTGGTCTTCAGCCACTCTGGACTCGTTTATCCAGAAAGTTTGGAGAGAAACTTCATGTTGAACAGTTTAAAACCTGAAGGAACCAGAAGGAACCTGAAGGACCCTGAAGGAATCAGAAGGAACCTGAAGGACCCTGAAGGGACCAGAAGGAACCTGAAGGAATCTGAAGGAACCAGAAGGAACCTGTAGGAACCTGAAGGAACCAGAAAGTAGCTGTAGGAACCTGAAGGAACCAGGAGGAACCAGGAGGAACCTGAAGGAACCAGAAAGTAGCTGTAGGAACCTGAAGGAACCAGAAGGAACCTGAAGGAACCAGAAAGTAGCTGTAGGAACCTGAAGGAACCTGAAGGAACCAGGAGGAACCAGAAGGAACCTGAAGGAACCAGAAAGTAGCTGTAGGAACCAGAAGGAACCTGAAGGAACCAGAAGGAACCTGAAGGAACCAGAAAGTAGCTGTAGGAACCTGAAGGAACCAGAAAGTAGCTGTAGGAACCTGAAGGAACCAGAAAGTAGCTGTAGGAACCTGAAGGAACCTGAAGGAACCTGAAGGAACCAGGAGGAACCAGAAGGAACCTGAAGGAACCAGAAAGTAGCTGTAGGAACCTGAAGGAACCTGTAGGAACCAGAAGGAACCTGAAGGAACCAGAAGGACCCTGAAGGACCCTGAAGGAACTCGTCGCCCCTGCAGCTCATTGACCCCCCCCCGCCCCCCCGCCGACCCACCGGTGCTGTTGGCGTCCATCAGGGCGCCGTTGATGTCGTCGTTGGTGGCGTTGGCGTCGCCGTAGGTCTGCTGCCAGCGGTCCAGCTGCTCCCTGATTGGCCGCAGCGCCTCGTTGACCTGCGCCGCCGTGCTGTTCGCCCGCGCCGCCACGCGCTTCGCCTCGTCGATGTCCCGCGTCACGTCTGTCGGTGACGGAGACGAGAGACGGGTCACGGGGGGGGGGGGGGCGAGGACGAGACGGAGACAAACTACAGGAAGTACTGAACTACTTCCTCCTCTACGTTTAGATAAAAGACAAAACACCTGCTTTCATAACCAGCAACATTATTATTAACATTCACCACCTGGATTCTTAAAATTCATACAAAATACTAAAATACATTCCACAACAAGACAATTAAAATGGACTAATGAGACACAGCAGGTTTAAATAATGTCATATTTTTTTTTTAGGTTTTCCAGGTTTTCCAGACTTCAGACCGTCTGGAAGGTTCCAGAGTCTGACGGCTTTAAATGAAAAGTCTGTTTGGTGAGAGACGGGACCCAGAACGCGTCTCGTCTCGTCTCGTCTCGTCTCGTCTCGTCTCGTCTCGTCTCGTCGTACTTGTGGTGGAGTTGAGTTTGTCCTGGACGTCCTCCAGGTCCTTCAGCGTCTGGACGTGCTTGTTCCTCGCCAGGTCCAGTCGCTTCTTGGCGCCGTCCAGCTGAGGCTTCAGGCCTGCGGGGACAGAACCCAGACTGACGCTCTGGTCGGAGCCCCGCCCACCACCACCAGCTGGCCCCGCCCACCACCACCAGTCAGCCCCGCCCACCACCAACCCCTCCCACCACCAGCCCAGCCCACTGCAGGCCCCGCCCACCACCACCAGCCGGCCCCGCCCACCACCACCAGCCGGCCCCTCCCACCACCACCAGCCGGCCCCGCCCACCACCACCAGCCGGCCCCGCCCACCACCACCAGCCGGCCCCTCCCACCACCACCAGCCGGCCACGCCCACCACCACCAGCCGGCCCCTCCCACCACCAGCCAGCCCCGCCCACCAGCCCCTCCCACCACCAGCCGGCCCCGCCCACCGCCAGCCCCCAACGGCGTGTGTTTACTGTTGTTCAGCTCCTCCTCCATCTTCTCCACCTCCTCCTTCAGCTCCACCGTGTGGTTCTTCAGGGAGTCTGCCAGCCGGCCCAGGTCCTGGTTCTGGATGTTCTGAAGGACACACACACACACACACTGGTCAATCATTGGCTGAACAACAGTGTGTGTGTGTGTGTGTGTGTGTGTGTGTGTGTGTGTGTGTGTGTGTGTACCTCCATGGTGTGGTTGGCGGCCCTGGCGGCGCTCTCGGCCGCCTCCTCCGCCTCCCTGACGCTGTTGACGATCTTGTTATACGCCTGCGTCACGTCGATGAATCCGTCCTTCTTGGTCTCTGCGATCAAACTGCAGACGAACGACACGGATTTTCAAAACAAAACGAGTCCCTTAATTGTTTTTCTAACGCTGAGCTTCTGAAGGTGTAACGACACACCGTCCATCCATCCCTCCATTAACGTCACCGTTACACCGATTCACCGATCTTCACGATACGACCTTTTATTTTGAAATTCACCGAGCACGTCTGTGTCACCATTTCCTGCACGCTCTCGCCACCTTCACACGACGTGCACGGCGGCGGCGGCGTGGCGAGGGCGAGCAAGAAAGGACGAGGACGAGGACGAGGACGAGGACGAGGACGAGGACGAGGATGAGGACGAGGACGAGGACGAGGACGAGGACGTCCGCTCGCCTCTTGGAAATAAATCGGCGGAATGGAAATATGTCGGATTCCGACGGAAACGACGACTCAGCAGATAAAACTCAGGCGGGATTCAAACAGAGTTAAAATACTCGAGGAACCGAAACGCTCGACGCGCATGCTAGCTCCGCCGCAAGCTAGCTCCGCCGTAGCCTCGTCTGATGCGGCGCCGGCTTGTTTCTAAAAACGCTGAAGGACGATACAACAGCCGCCGTTTTCAGATTCAACTCGTAAAGATGTGAGACCTCAGAGTTTTATTGTGAAACCCTGTGGTTTATTTTAATGAAAGACCTGAGAGATAAAACAGTCAGTTGTGTTTTGTGATCTAAATGTAAACCAGAGTTCTTCACCCTCTGGTGTTTCCTCCAGATCGTCAGCTGAGCCGTGGGAAATTATCACATTTCACATTATTTTCTAAAAACATTTGCTCTCACAGCGACAGTGTGTTGCAGAGTAATCCTGTATAAATACTCTTCACCACTAGAGGGCAGCACAGAACTTTGCCGGTGAAATGTAAAGTGACAGACGTCAGTGTGGTTCATCTCCACCTCCTGCTACCATCTTGTATCAAAGTACTGTGTCAGTGACAGTGATGGAGAAGTTTTTGAAAACCAGGATCTCAGCTCTTCATCCATCAGGTCCAGGTTTCACACTGAGGGAGGCACTATTAAAAAAAGTCCTTGCTTTCTGGATTTACTGGATTCCTGTTGATCAAACTTTGATGAGAATGACTTTGATGTCTTTGATGACAATGACTTTGATGTCTTTGATGAGAAAGACTTTATATTGTTAATAGAGGCTACACAGTTTAACTTTTTAACATTTTCAGGTGGAGGTGAGACTCCAGAGTTTTACTAAGAAAAAAGTGTGTCTCGACTCAAAAAAGGTAGAGAAACCCTGGATTAGACGACGGAGGATGGACTACGGTGATTTCGTGGTCGGTCCGGTACCTGGTCAGGTTCATGGCCAAGGCGTTGAGCAGGTCGGCGTGTCGCTCCGCCTCCTCCACCAGGGGGATCTTGGCGTCGGCCCAGGCGAAGTTCTGCACCTTCTTGGCCAGAGGCGTCCTGGCGCCGTCCAGCTGCGCCGCCAGACGCTCGTACTCCTGAGACATTGAGGACATGAGGACTTCTGGTTCGCGTGGGCGTTGTGGGCGGGGCCTCGGCCATCCGTCTCACCTCCTTGGAGTCCTGCAGCGTCGCCAGGACGTCGTTGACCTGAGCCACGTCGTCCTCCGCCATGTCCAGCTGCTCCGTCACCTCCCGCTGCTTGGACAGCAGCTCCTGGACCCTCCTCTGGACCAGAGACGGGGACAGACCACATCGTCAGCACCGAGGGGGACAACGCTCGGGGACGGGGTGGGGGACGGGACGGCGTCTGGACTCACGTTGTTGTCCTCCAGGGCTTTCTCGTTGGCGTTGTTGACCTCGCCGGCCCGCGCCGTGTCGTTCACCGCCTGGTTCAGGGCGTCTCGCAGGTCCATCATCTGGGAGTGGAACCGGCTCAGCTGGTCTCTGATGGTCTTCGCCAGGTCCTCGTTCCCCCCCTGGCGGGACGCCAGGTCCTGGTGGACCCGGTCCAACACTGGCAGGAGACACAGGACAGGAGACACAAGAGAGAGACACAGGAAGGAAACAAGGAGAGGAGAAACATGAAGGAGACACAAGAATGAGACACAGGAAGGAGACAAGGACAGGAGACACAGGAAGGAGACACAGGAAAGAGACACAGGACAGGAGACACAAGAATGAGACACAGGAAGGAGACAAGGACAGGAGACACAGGAAGGAGACACAGGACAGGAGACACAAGAGAGAGACACATGAAGGAGACACAGGAAGGAGACACATGAAGGAGACACAGGAAGGAGACAAGGACAGAAGACACATGAAGGAGACATCTGCATTAAGTGACATTGTAATTCTCCCCCCAGTGGCCAATGTGGGAATTACATGGACAGTCATTTCTTTCATGGAGGAATTGGTGAATGTGGACGGTCGCCTCTGGTGGCCCCTCCCCCTCCCCCCCCCCCCCCCCTCCCCCCTCCCCCTCCCCCACATCGGGACAACGTACGTTTCTCGGCCTCCATCTTCTCCCTGTCGGCCATTTTCTTCTGTCCCACGCAGCTGCGGTACCTCATCTCCCTCAGCATGGCGTCCACCTCCCGCAGCTTCCTGTCCCGCTCCTCCTCGTCCTGGTCCACCGCCGTCTGGTTCACCGAGGACCGGTTCACCATCAGCAGCATGTCTGAGGGACACGGGC
>NC_137654.1:31027136-31035962 GCF_963422515.1 Blennius ocellaris
GATTCTGAACCCGATCCTGAACCTGAACCTGAACCTGATTCTGATTCTGAATCTGATCCTGAACCCAAACTTAATCCTGAACCCAAACCTAATCCTGAACCTGAACCCAAACCTAATCCTGAACCTGAACCCAAACCTAATCCTGAATCCAAACCTAATCCTGAACCTGAACCTAATTCTGAACCTGAACCTGATCCTGAACCCAAACCTGAACCTGAACCCGATCCTGAACCCAAACCTGAACCCGATCCTGAACCCGAACCTGAACATGAACCCGATCCTGAACCCAAACCTAATCCTGAACCCAAACCTAATCCTGAACCTGAACCCAAACCTAATCCTGAATCCAAACCTAATCCTGAACCTGAACCTAATTCTGAACCTGAACCTGATCCTGAACCCAAATCCGATCCTGAACCCAAACCTGAACCTGAACCCGATCCTGAACCCGAACCTGAACATGAACCCGATCCTGAACCCGAACCTGAACATGAACCCGATCCTGAACCCAAACCTAATCCTGAACCTGAACCCAAACCCAAACCCGATCCTGAACCTGAACCTAAACCTGATCCTGAACCCAAACCTAATCCTGAACCTGAACCCAAACCTAATCCTGAACCCGAACCCGATCCCGACCCTGAACCCGACCCTGACCCCGCCCCCTCCCTCAGGAACTCACTCTTGCAGCCTCCGGGCCCGTAGTCCCAGTAGCCCGGCTCACACTGGCTGCAGCGGGGTCCGTTGACGCCGGGCCGGCAGGAGCAGCTTCCACTGCCGGGGTCGCACGGCTGCTGCAGCGCCGCCGAGGCGTTGCAGTCGCAGGCGCTGCAGCCGGAGCAGGAGTCGAACCCGAACGAGCCGTCCTGAGGGCGGCGGCGGGACGGTCAGTGGGCGGGACATCGGGATTCAAACACACGTCTGAGCGGTGGCGGCGCTAACGCTAACGTACCTCGCAGCGGTCGCAGCGCGGCCCGGTCACCCCCGGCTTGCAGCGGCACTCCCCGCTGCGGGGGTCGCACGACTCGGTGCCGCACGGCGAGCAGGCGCAGCGGCTGCAGTTCTTGGCCCGCACGGCGTCGCCGTGGAAACCGGGGGCGCAGAGCTGGCAGCGCAGCCCCGCCGTGTGGCGCATGCAGCTCAGACACTCGCCGGTCAGCGGGTGGCAGTCGGTGAACAGCATGTTGGGGTCCGTGTTGCCGTTGCAGTCGCACGGCTGGCAGCGGCTGCCCAGGACCATCGGGTTGCCGTGGAAACCGGGGGCGCACCTGCCGGGACGAAGGGCGGCGGTGACGAGCAGGAAAATCACTCTGAGGTCAACCTGAGGTCAACCTGAGGTCAACCTGAGGTCAAGCTGAGGTCAACCTGAGGTCAAGTGCTTTATAAACAAAGCTACTATTACCATCATCATTATTATTATTATTATTATATATTATTATTATTATCATTATCATCATGATTATTATTATAATTATCATTATTATAATCACTATAATTATTATTATTATCATTATTATCATGATTATTATTATAATTATCATTATTATAATCACTATAATTATTATTATTATCATTATTATTGTTATTATATATTATTATCATTATTATATCACTATACTTATTATTATTATCATTATTATCATCATTATTATTATATATTATTATCATTATATATTATTATTATTATCATTATATATTATTATTATCATTATTATATTATTATTATCATTATTCTATTATTATTATCATTATTCTATATTATTATTATCATTATTATATTATTATTATCAATATATATTATTATCATAATTATTACCATTATTATTATTATATACTATAATCATTATTATTATATATTATTATCATTATAATTATTATCATTATTATTATCATAACTCCTGTTGACATTAACAGTCACTGTCTGATCTGGAACAAAACAAAACAAAAGTATGAAGGTTGTAGTTTATCAGTGAAAAAGGGGCGGAGCTCAGTGTGACCCTCAATTAAAATGTGTTTGACGCTTGCTTTTAATAATGCCGGTTGGCTAATGCTGCTAATGCTAATGCTACTGCTAACTGCGGACGAGACAGCAGCTCTGCAACAAGTTTTTGCGATCTGACATCCCGGCTCAGGTCCAGATGTCACACAGCTGCTCCAATACTCTTATCTGCCTTCAATCTGAACTCCGCCCCCCCGTGGCTGCTGGCGGTACTGCAGGCTCCCGGGACGGGATGGGGGGGGGGGGGGGAGGGGGGTAATTTACCTCTCGCAGTTTGGGCCGGCGTAACCCGGCATGCACAGACACTGCATCCTGTCGCTTCTCTCCACACACCCTTCTGCAAAGCTACACACACACACACACACACACACACACACACACAAACACAAACAAATATTTCAGTGGTGCAACTTTTTGAAAACGAAAAATTGCACTGTTGTCAGTGTTAATGTTTAGAGCCCACTGTTCTCTGCTGTATGATGTGTGTGTGTGTGTGTGTGTGTGTGTGTGTGTGTGTGTGTGTGTGTGTGTGTGTGTGTGTGTGTGTGTGTGTGCGTACTTTCAGTACTAAAACAACCAGCAGTGCCCCCTAGTGGCCCAACATGAAAAATTGCCGGTGAAAGCAAAACTTTTCTGAGATGAAAAAGTTTTCACTTTGAAAGGTCGTCGTCTAAACGGGGCGCGGAGATGAAAGCCCCGAAATCAAAGCACATAAAAAAAATTAGCTGCAAGATTCGATTTATTTATCGAAACATTTGTGGGTCAAACGGAGACGTAAATACGACACGCGTCCTCTTTCGGGAGGAGTGCATGAGGGGGACTGACTTGTTGGACGGCGCTCTCAGGGGACAGGGACAGCTGGAGCACGCCACCGCCTGGCCGTCCAGGCTGTTGTTGCCGAGGAAACCGCCCTGGCAACGCTCACAGTGGTCCCCGGCCGTGTTGTGCTGGCAGCCCTGGGGAGGACAGTGAGACGGGGAGTGAGATGGGATGGAGGGAGGACGGGGGGGGACAGGGGGACGGTCCTCACCAGACAGACTCCAGACCCGTCCAGGCAGCGGTCCGAGTGTCCATTGCAGCTGCAGGGGACACACTTCCCCAGAAACAGGCCGATGGTGTCTCTGTAGAAGCCCGGAGCACATTTCTGCCGGAGACGACAGGAAGTCAACGACTCTCCCCGAGACAACAGGAAGTCAACGACAGGAAGTCAACGACAGGAAGTCAATGACAGGAAGTCAACGATTCTCCCCGAGACCACAGGAAGTCAACGACAGGAAGTCAACGACTCTCCCCGAGACCACAGGAAGTCAACGACAGGAAGTCAATGACAGGAAGTCAACGACTCTCCCCGAGACAACAGGAAGTCAACGACAGGAAGTCAACGACAGGAAGTCAATGACAGGAAGTCAACGACTCTCCCCGAGACAACAGGAAGTCAACGACAGGAAGTCAACGACAGGAAGTCAATGACAGGAAGTCAACGATTCTCCCCGAGACCACAGGAAGTCAACGACAGGAAGTCAACGACAGGAAGTCAACGACAGGAAGTCAACGACAGGAAGTCAACGACAGGAAGTCAACGACAGGAAGTCAACGATTCTCCCCGAGACGACAGGAAGTCAACGACAGGAAGTCAACGATTCTCCCCGAGACGACAGGAAGTCAACGACAGGAAGTCAACGACTCTCCCCGAGACGACAGGAAGTCAACGACAGGAAGTCAACGATTCTCCCCGAGACGACAGGAAGTCAACGACAGGAAGTCAACGACAGGAAGTCAACGACAGGAAGTCAACGACTCTCCCCGAGACGACAGGAAGTCAATGACAGGAAGTCAACGACAGGAAGTCAACGACAGGAAGTCAACGACAGGAAGTCAACGATTCTCCCCGAGACGACAGGAAGTCAACGACAGGAAGTCAACGACTCTCCCCGAGACGACAGGAAGTCAACGACAGGAAGTCAACGATTCTCCCCGAGATGACAGGAAGTCAACGACAGGAAGTCAACGATTCTCCCCGAGACGACAGGAAGTCAACGACTCTCCCCGAGACGACAGGAAGTCGACGACAGGAAGTCGACGACGGGAAGTCAACGACTCTCCCCGAGACGACAGGAAGTCGACGACAGGAAGTCAACGACTCTCCCCGAGACGGAGGACTGGTCCTTCATCCTCCTCCTCCTCCTCGCCCGTCACTCACCTGACACGAGTCTCCCAGGTAGTTGGCGGGGCACATGCAGATCTCCACGTTGTTGCCGTGGCGACCGGTGGGCAGGGCCTCGGCGGCCTCCAGCACGGCGCCGCGCAGCGACACGGAGTGCGCCGACTGCGAGTGGAGGGCGCGGACCTGCAGCGACTCCAGAGACACCAGGACCATCATCAGCTCCTCCCGGGACACCGAGTTCCCCGTCTGGGCGTGACGGAAACTTCCCTGGGGGGGGAGGGGGGAGGGGGGGGAGGAGGGGGGTGGGGGGGGGTCATCAATCAATAACTTCACCTCCTCCTGGTCTCATTGGTCCAGAAACCTTGAATTCAAAGTTTAATTAGAATGTCGGATCCTAGGAGCTACATCCAGAATCTGCTGTGTCTGTGTGAGCTGGACTGGCTCCGCCCCCACACACACACACGGCCATCTATGGGAGGAGGAGGAAGTACTTCCTCTCGTGGCGTCATGTGCCAGAGCAGAGCTGCCTGATTGTGGGAGGAGTCAAAGGGGGGGGAGGAGCCCAGCTTGATTGTGATTGGCTGAACCCCTGATGACAACATATAGGGTTTGATTTCTGATTGGCTGCTTGGAGCAACACACTTTTTAAAACCTTCACATCAATATTATTACATTATTTATTAGTTATAATTTTTATTCTTTATTGTTCATCATTATTAGAATGTTATTGTTTTTATATTATTAAAATGTAATAAAATTATTAACTAATAATTCAAATGTATTTATTATATTATTTATCGTTTTTATTATCAATATTATTACATTATTTATTATTGATGGTCTGGTTTCATTTTCACATGATGACATTTTTTCTTCTGAACTGCTTTGAGACGTGAAATATTTTTTCACAATAAAGTCAGTAATTAAAACCAGTTAATTAACGATTCGGAGCATCCAGCAGCTTCTACCTCCACCATGTGAACGATCCCCAGGTGAGGGTCTTCGGGGGGGAAATACTCGCGTTCCATGAACACCAGGGTCATCTGGTTCCCCTGCAGGACACACACACACACACACACACACACACACACACACACAATCTCAGTCCCGCGTGTCCAAACGGCACCGCCCCCCCTCACGTGCACGCCGCCCCCCTCACATGCACGCCACCCCCCTCACATGCACGCCGCCCCCTCACGTGCACGCCGCCCCCTCACGTGCACGCCACCCCCCTCACACACACGCCGCCCCCTCACATGCACGCCGCCCCCCCTCACGCCGCCCCCTCACGTGCACGCCACCCCCTCACATGCACACCGCCGCCCCCTCACGTGCACGCCACCCCCCTCACGCACACGCCGCCCCCTCACGCGCACGCCGCCCCCCCTCACGCCGCCCCCACTCACGTGCACGCCCCCTCTCACATGCACACCGCCGCCCCCTCACGTGCACGCCACCCCCTCACATGCACACCGCCGCCCCCTCACGTGCACACCACCCCCCTCACGCACACGCCGCCCCCTCACATGCACGCCGCCCCCACTCACGTGCACGCCCCCTCTCACGTGCACGCCACCCCCCTCACGCACACGCCGCCCCCTCACATGCACGCCGCCCCCCCTCACGCCGCCCCCTCTCACGTGCACGCCACCCCCCCTCACGTGCATGCCCCAACGCCCTCACGTGCATGCCCCAACGCCCTCACGTGCACGCCGCCCCCCCCCTCACGTGCACGCCACCCCCCCTGCACGGCCTGCACCTTGAGGATGATGTCGGGCCGCGAGGCCTCGGCGGGCAGAGACAACACGTCGCCCCTCATGGTCTGGGTGTGCAGCCGGTACCTCAGGTAGCCTCCGTAAGACGACACCTGGAAGAGACAACGTCCTGTGAGGAACGACGACAAACTGACGCACATTTCCTGTGGAGCAAAAAACACCAACACACACACACGGCTGGCGGTGGTCAAGGGTCACGCTCAGGTGGTGAAACGGCAGCTGTGGGAATTGAACCCGCGAACTCCCGACCCCAAACCCGTCCCAAACACCCAGAATGCAACAGGTTTTCTGGACATTTCACAGTATTGTGCAGCAGAAGGTTCCATTAAAGTCGGAACCTTTATTTTGAAATCGGTGTGTGTGTGTGTATGTGGGTGTGTGTGTGTGTGTGTGGTCTCTGCGCTGAACTGGGAAATTCCCAGCGGCAGCCTGGGAAATTCCCTCACCTTGTCCCCCAGGTAGGTGGGCGGGGCGTGCCAGTGCAGGTCCTGGTAGACGTCGGGCACGTCACTGAGGTCGGCCTCCACCAGGTCCTGGCCCGGGTACACCGTGACGGGCACTTCCTGTCTGTCGGCGCCCAGCAGCACCCAGCCCTCCATGTTCATCACCTGCAGAGGCCAGGAAGAACTCAATGATAATCCAGGAAGAACTCAATGATAATCCAGGAATAACTCAATGATAATCCAGGAAGAACTCGATGATAATCCAGGAAGAACTCAATGATAATCCAGGAAGAACTCAATGATAATCCTGGAATAACTCAATGATAATCCAGGAATAACTCAATGATAATCCAGGAATAACTCAATGATAATCCTGGAATAACTCAATGATAATCCTGGAATAACTCAGTCGTCTGCAGCTGTTAGCATTAGCGTTAGCATGCTTAAATAGCAGATAGCTGCGAAGAGTCATCTGGATGTTGGTGGATTATCTCAGATGTTCTTATAATTCAGATGCTCTATAATTCAGATTATAGAGCATCTTCCTCCTCTAACACCAGATTATAGAGCATATTCCTCCTCTAACACCAATTATAGAGCATCTTCCTCCTCTAACATCAGATTATAGAGCATCGTCATCCTATTAATCCAGATTATAGAGCATCTTCCTCCTCTAACACCAGATTATAGAGCATCTTCCTCTCTCTCACCTCAGATTATAGAGCATCTCCCTCCTCTAACACCAGATTATAGAGCATCTTCCTCCTCTAACCTCAGATTATAGAGCATCTCCCTCCTCTAACACCAGATTATAGAGCATCTTCCTCCTCTAACCTCAGATTATAGAGCATCTTCATCCTCTAATCCAGATTATAGAGCATCTTCCTCCTCTAAACACCAGATTATAGAGCATCTTCCTCCTCTAACATCAGATTATAGAGCATCGTCCTCCTCTAACACCAGATTATAGAGCATCTTCCTCCTCTAACCTCATATTATAGAGCATCTTCCTCCTCTAACACCAGATTATAGAGCATCTTCCTCCTCTAACATCAGATCATAGAGCATCTTCCTCCTCAAACAACAGATTATAGAGCATCTTCCTCCACTAACATCAGATTATAGAGCATCTTCCTCCTCCAACACCAGATTATAGAGATTACAGGGTAGAGATTATCCTGGTCACCTCGGTGCGTCTCTTGTCGGAGCTGCGGCAGCGGTCGGTGGCGCCGAAGCAGAAGCAGCTGGTGCAGCCCTTCGGGTTGGTCGGGTCCAAGTGGAACGTTCCAACTCTGCACTGGTCGCAGCGAGAACCCTGGACGTTCTCCTGCGGGGGGGGGGGCAGCGGTCAGCGTGTGTGTGTGTGTGTGTGTGTGTGTGTGTGTGTGTGTGTGTCCTCACCTTGCACAGACACTGTCCCGTGAAGGAGTCGCACACCTCCTCCTCCGTTCCCGCCTCGTTGCAGTGGCATGGTCTGCAGTTGGGGTAACCATGGAAACCGGGGGCGCAACGGTCACACTGGCGGCCGACCACGTTGTTCTTACACCTGGACACACAAACATGGAAGATTAATCCAGATTATAGAGCATCTTCCTCCTCCAACATCTATTTCTGCTGCTTCTTGGCTGGACTCCATTTAAAAAAATTGTTTTTTAAATATTTATATTTATAATAATTTTTATTTAAAAATACCACTAGCATTAGCACTACCACTAGCACAACCACTAGCATTAGCACTAGCACTACCACTAGCATTAGCACTAGCATTAGCAGTACCACCAGCATTAGTACTAGCACTATCACTAGCATTAGCACTAGCACTACCACTAGCATTAGCACTACCACTAGCACAACCACTAGCATTAGCACTAGCACTACCACTAGCATTAGCACTACCACTAGCATTAGCATTAGCAGTAACCACCAGCATTAGCACTACCACTAGCATTAGCACTAGCACTACTACTAGCATTAGCACTAGCACTACTACTATCATTAGCACTAGCACTACCACTAGCATTAGCACTAGCACTACCACTAGCAGTAGCACTAGCACTACTACTAGCACTACCACTAGCATTAGCACTACCACTAGCATTAGCACTAGCACTACTACTAGCATTAGCACTAGCACTACCACTAGCATTAGCACTAGCACTACCACTAGCAGTAGCACTAGCACTACCACTAGCATTAGCACTAGCACTACTACTAGCACTACCACTAGCAGTAGCACTAGCACTACCACTAGCATTAGCACTAGCACTACTACTAGCACTACCACTAGCATTAGCACGTGCATTAGCGCCCCCCCGTTACCTGCACTGGCCCGCTCAGCGTGTCACAGCTGGGGTCGGGCGACAGGATTCCGGGCCGGGAGCAGTTGCAGACCTCACATCCACCACCGGGTGGCAGCCGAACGTCTGCGGCTCGCACTGCGTGCAC
>NC_137654.1:31036162-31058662 GCF_963422515.1 Blennius ocellaris
AGAAAGACGACAAAAGGACGGGCGGAGAGATGGAAGGATAAAGAGAGGGAGAGGACAGGGTGAGGACAAAAGACAGGCAGAGAGGAGGAGGAGGAGGAAGAGGAAGAGGAAGAGGAAGAGGAGGAGGAGGAGGAGGAGGGGGAAGAGGAGGAGGAGAAGGAGGAGGAAGGGGAGCAGTAGGAGGAAGAGGAAGAAGAGGAGGAGGAAGAGGAGGATGAGGATGAGGATGAGGATGAGGAAGAGGAGGAGGAGGAGGGGGAAGAGGAGGAGGAGAAGGAGGAGGAAGGGGAGCAGTAGGAGGAAGAGGAAGAGGAGGAGGAAGAGGAGGAAGAGGAGGAGGAAGAGGAAGAGGAAGAGGGGAAGAGGAGGAGGAAGAGGAGGAAGAGGAGGAGGAAGAGGAAGAGGAGGAGAAGGAGAAGGAGGAGGAAGAGGAAGAGAAGAAGGAGGAAGAGGAAGAGGAGGAAGAGGAAGAGGAGGAAGATGTGTATTTCACACGTTTCGTCTCAAAGTTTCTTATTAATTATAAATAGAAGCGGCTGCAGTGAATCACTGGGATTATAGGATATATTCACACTGTATGTGTATCTAATTATATGTGAATTATAATAATAATATATGTGAATAATAATATATATGAATATTAATAATATATATATGTGAATAATATATGTAAATAATAAATATGTGAATACAATTAGAAATATAAAGCTTAAAAAACACAAACTACAAATGTAGAAACTGATGAACTGAACTGCAGCTGAAACACTGAAGCTTTGTCCTGCTGTCTGAGGTATGTGGGGGGGGGGGGGGTATGTGTGTGTGGGGGGGGGGGGGGTGATGGTGTGTGTGTGTGTGGGGGGGTGAAGGTGTGTGTGTGGGGAGGGGGGTGAAGGTGTGTGTGGGGGGGGGGTGAAGGTGTGTGTGTGTGTCTAAGGTATGTGGGGCCTCAGGTGTGTGTATGGGGGGGGGGGTTTCAGGTGTGTATGGGGGGGTGGGGGGGTGCAGGTAGGGAGGGGGAGGGGCTTCCTCCCCTTCAGCAGCCTGACGAGCTGCGACTCAACGCGTCACTGAAAACGAGGTTCCAGCTTCACTTCAGTTCTACTTTAGAACAAAGAGTTTTGACCTCCGGGGAGAAAAAGCAGACGAGGAATCGAACCGGGGGTTTCTGACTGTGCAGGTGAACAGGTGAACAGGTGAACAGGTGAACAGGTGAACAGGTGAACAGGTGAACAGTAACACTGACCAATGGACCTCAGGAACGGTGAATCACTGCCGCCTCCCAGTGGACAAAACGTGTATTACATCATCGTCACGCTGGGCAGCGAGGACGGAAGAAAACCAAGATGGTGAAACACAAGTCAGTCTACCCTACTGACCCTACTTTCACTACTTACCCCACTGACCCTACTTTCACTACTTACCCTACTGACCCTACTTTCACTACTTACCCCACTGACCCTACTTTCACTACTTACCCTACTGACCCTACTGACCCTACTTTCACTACTTACCCTACTGAACCTACTTTCACTACTGACCCTACTTATCCTACCTACCCCACTGACCCTACCTATCCCACTGACCGTACTTACCCTACCTATCCCACTGACCCTACCTACCCCTCTAGGATCCTATAGAAACCCACTAGGGTCCTATAGAAACGCTCTAGGATCCTATAGAAACCCTCTAGGATCCTACAGAAACTCTCTAGGATCCTATAGAAACCCTCTAGGATCCTACAGAAACTCTCTAGGATCCTATAGAAACCCTCTAGGATCCTACAGAAACTCTCTAGGATCCTATAGAAACCCTCTACGATCCTATAGAAACCCTCTAGGGTCCTACAGAAACTCTCTAGGATCCTACAGAAACTCTCTAGGATCCTATAGAAACCCACTAGGGTCCTATAGAAACCCACTAGGATCCTACAGAAACCCTCTAGGATCCTATAGAAACCCACTAGGGTCCTATAGAAACCCACTAGGGTCCTATAGAAACCCACTAGGGTCCTATAGAAACCCTCTAGGATCCTACAGAAACTCTCTACGATCCTATAGAAACCCTCTAGGATCCTACAGAAACCCTATAGGATCCTACAGAAACCCTCTAGGATCCTATAGAAACCCTCTAGGATCCTACAGAAACTCTCTAGGATCCTATAGAAACCCTCTAGGATCCTACAGAAACTCTCTAGGATCCTATAGAAACCCTCTAGGATCCTATAGAAACCCTCTAGGATCCTACAGAAACCCTCTAGGATCCTACAGAAACTCTCTAGGATCCTATAGAAACCCTCTAGGATCCTATAGAAACCCTCTAGGATCCTATAGAAACCCTCTAGGATCCTATAGAAACCCTTTAGGGTCCTACAGAAACCCTCTAGGATCCTATAGAAACCCTTTAGGGTCCTACAGAAACCCTCTAGGATCCTACAGAAACCCTCTAGGATCCTATAGAAACTCTCTCGGATCCTATAGAAACCCTCTTGGATCCTATAGAAACCCTCTAGGATCCTATAGAAACCCTCTAGGATCCTACAGAAACCCTCTAGGATCCTACAGAAACCCTCTAGGATCCTACAGAAACCCTCTAGGATCCTATAGAAACCCTCTAGGGTCCTATAGAAACCTTCTAGGGTCCTATAGAAACCCTCTAGGATCCTATAGAAACCCTCTAGGATCCTATAGAAACCCACTAGGATCCTACAGAAACCCTCTAGGATCCTACAGAAACTCTAGGATCCTAGAGGTTCAGACTCAACACTGAAGTTCTCACTCAGTGTCATTGCAGTGCTGCCCCCTGCTGGCCACTAGGCAGAAGGACCTTTCGGTCCAGAACGAGTCTTTCCTCCTCACCAAGCCACCGGCAGCAACTCGCTACTGAAACGTCTCATTAACAAACAAAGACGACAAACGAGGATCTTTTTCCACCCAATCATTTTATTGTACAAAGTTTTCACGACTCCAGCGTTGCACTCAGACGTTCCTGTGAGAAGGAGAGAGAAGGTTTGATTAAAACGGCACTTTTCTACATAAAACGAGGGAAACTTTCCAAACACTGGATGAAGGGAAAAAAGTAAAACACAAAACGAGTTTATTTCCTCAAACGAAACTTTTCACGAGTGAAACTTTAGTGAAACGATGTTTAAAAACACCAACATGACCAGATACGCTGAAACCAGCGAAAGTTTCAGATTAAAAAAAAAAAAAAAAAGTAGTGTGCACAAGGTGGCGCCATTTGTTTTAAAGTGCCTGTAGAACTTTCAGATCTTTAAATAAACAGTGCATGAGAAATAAAAACGTATTATTATTAATGACACACACACACACACACTATTATCAACCCCCCCCTCAGTTCCCCCCGTTTCCATGGCGACGACTCAGAGGAAAAGCTCACTTGGCGACGATGGTGTCGTTCTTGGCCAGCCTCAGGATGGAGTCGTCAGATTCTCCCTGCGGGACGACAAACCACAGCCGGTGAGTTCAGCCACACCACCGGTGTTGAGGGTGAACTGGTTCCCAGGTTAACTGGTGACCTGCTCTTCACAGCCAGATGTTAAAAAAAAAAAAAAAACCCCGAGCAGAACCTGCAGCCGGACGCCGTTTAGCCTCATTTCCTTTCAAGTTTAAAGTAGCGTTGGTTTGTCTCATTGCAACATCAGCTGCTGCCGGCAGGAGGCACCAGGTAACACGGGCACCAGAGGAACCGAAACACCGGACAGTGAAGTTCATTCCCAACAAGCCACATTTTGCGCGATTATTAATACAAGAATACAAATGTATGTTTATTATCTGAGCTGAACGCCAAAGGAGGTTGGCTTCACATCATATCGGGGGGGGGGGATGACCCTGCCCCCACGCTGCGGTGGAACGAAAGTGATGGAAAATAAGGAGATTCAATCCAAACACTGCCGACTTTATGAAACGCCGTCACTTGTTTTTACATTATCGTTATCATTATTATTATTACTGATATATATATATATATATTGTTATATTATTGCTACCATTATTAGTAGTACTATACACTATTACACATTATCATCTGTATTATTATTATTATTACTGATATATATATATATATATATATATTGTTATTGTTTGTTATATTATTGCTACCATTATTAGTAGTATTATACACTATTACACATTATCATCTGTATTATTGTTATTATTATTATTATATAATGCCTACTTCTGCCACTGCACCTTACTATTGATTTATCTTGCTTTGATCTCTTTGGTCTTATTTCTAAGTGCCCATGTTCCGTTCTGTGTTTTACTTTATGTCTTATACCCAGATATTTGTACTTTTATTTCTACTCTATTGTATTTTATAATATTCGTATGTACCAGATTGCTGCAACAAGACAATTTCCCTTCGGGGAAGAATAAAGTCATTATCTATGTATCTATAAAGCGTTCAGGTCCTTACCATCCTGCGTATGGCGCCACAGATGGCGTAGGTCTTGAACTGGCCGTTGAAGCGCCCGGTGACCTTGTCCACCTGGGAAAAACACAGAACGGAACATTGAAAGTCAAACACAGCGACACGTCCAGGAGGAAACCCGTCTCTCCGGCCGTAGACTTTCTTTATCGTCACTGCACACAACGCCACACGGTGAGGACGCTGGCAATGACATGTCGTTGCTTAGCAACCGGTAAAAAAAGGCATTAAAAAAAACGTATTTAAATTTAAAAAAATGTTTTAAGAAGTAGTGCAAACAGTGAAACATGTAAAACAAGGTGCATGTGAAGGATAAATGAAAAAGCAGGATGATTAAAATTCCAGCGTTTGAACGTGAAATTTCCCCGGGTCGTTTGGTGCCTCGCCGCCGTCCTGCCGTCTGGGCGCTACACCTCACCACTCTCCACTCCTCCGCCTCTCCACACCTCCACCTCACTACCTCTCCACTCCTCCACCTCACCACACCTCTCCACTCCTCCACACCTCCACCTCACCTCTCCACTCCTCCATCTCACCTCTCCACCCCTGCACACCACCTCACCTCTCCACTCCTGCACCTCCACCTCTCCACACCTCCACCTCACCTCTCCACTCCTCCATCTCACCTCTCCACCCCTGCACACCACCTCACCACACCACTCCTCCTCCACCTCACCTCTCCACTCCTCCTCCACCTCACCTCTCCACTCCTCCACCTCACCTCTCCACTCCTCCACCTCACCTCTCCACTCCTCCACCTCACCTCTCCACTCCTCCTCCACCTCTCCACTCCTCCTCCACCTCACCACTCCACTCCACTCCTCCACCTCACCTCTCCACTCCTCCACCTCACCTCTCCACTCCTCCACCTCACCTCTCCACTCCACCTCACCTCACCTCTCCACTCCTCCACCTCACCTCTCCACTCTTCCACCTCTCCACTCTCCACACCTGCACTCTCCACACCTGCACTCCTCCACCTCTCCCTCTCCACTCCTCCACCTCACCTCTCCACTCCTCCACCTCACCTCTCCACTCTTCCACCTCTCCCTCTCCACACCTGCACTCCTCCACCTCTCCCTCTCCACTCTTCCACCTCTCCCTCTCCACTCCTCCACCTCTCCCTCTCCACACCTCCCTCTCCACACCTCCACCTCTCCCTTTCCACACCTGCACTCCTCCACCTCTCCCTCTCCACTCTTCCACCTCTCCCTCTCCACTCCTCCACCTCTCCCTCTCCACACCTCCACCTCTCCCTCTCCACACCTGCACTCCTCCACCTCACCTCACCTCTCCACTCCACCTCTCCACACCTCCACCACTTTCCGAACTCTACGAGATTCTGGATTTTCTCTTCATGCTGAATCAGTCAAACGTTGATAATGTGGCTGGAAGTTTGTCTGTGAACATCTGGACTTCGGGAACCTGCAGGATGCTTTTATTTTGGCGTTGCTTTATTCTCAGAAGTGAGAAGTTTTGATAGAAAGTAGATTTCAAAGCTCGTTTTTTCCCAGGTGGAGAAACTCATCAAGGAAACTGTTCCATCACAGCTGGAAGTTTGTTTACTTCGTCCTCATGCAAATTCAACAGGCGTCACCGAACCGACTGTTTGTTGTTGAAACGTAGCGACGGAGGGAGAAACACCGAACACCTCCGGCAACAACACTTCATTTCTACAGTAAACTGACCCGACTGAAACCTCCAGCTGCAGGATATTTAGAGATTAAAATAGAAGCAAATCAAAGCGGAATTCTTTGGATACGACAGAGAAGCTCAGGCCTCCAGCTTCTTCCTCAGTTTGACCATTTCAAGGAGTCAAAACTCTCCAGCAACAGAAACTATTCATATGTGAACTTTCCTCTCGTGGTTTCCTGACGGGGAGGAGGGTGAATGTAGGTGAGGTTCTGTGACGGAGCCTCTTCGGGACCAGATCATTGTTGTGTGAATTTGACTTTATCGTAAAATAAGTAAACGACGTGTCGTATTCATGTTTCTCTTGTTTGAGCTACAGACGACAAGCCGGGGAAGATTAAACCAGAGTTTCTCAACCTCTGGTGTTTCCTCCAGATCGTCAGCTGAGTCGTGGGAAATTATCACATTTCACAATATTTTCAAAAAAAAACCTTTGTTCTCACAGCGACAGTGTGTTGCAGAGTAATCATGTATAAATACTCTTCACCACTAGAGGGCAGCACAGAACTTTGCCGGTGAAATGTAAAGTGACAGACGTCAGTGTGGTTCATCTCCACCTCCTGCTACCATCTTGTATCAAAGTACTGTGTCAGTGACAGTGATGGAGAAGTTTTTGAAAACCAGGATCTCAGCTCTTCATCCATCAGGTCCAGGTTTCACACTGAGGGAGGCACTATTAAAAAAAGTCCTTGCTTTCTGGATTTACTGGATTCCTGTTGATCAAACTGTGATGAGAAAGACTTTATATTGTTAATAGAGGCTGCAGAGTTTAACTTTTTAAGGTGGAGGTGTGACTCCAGAGTTTTACAAAACAATAAAGTGTGTCTTGGCTCAAAAAGGTAGAAAAACACTGGTTTAGAGGCTCAGAGAGTTTGTGATTGACTAAGTTTGTCCTCTCAGGGACACCGCACCCCCACTGTGGTTGAGAGAAGCTAAAGCTAACGGAGGACACCCACAATTATGAGAGTTTTATTTTGAAATCGGCCTAAAATATAAAGACATTCCAGCAGTGCTTTTCGTGAAAGGACGTGTTTTTTTCCCTCCCTCTTTATTTTTCCGTAGGTTTCAACCTTTTTCAGCATCCCCCCCCCCCCCCCCCCCCAATTTGTCACTTTTCAAAGCAGTTTTTTGTTTTATTCTCCCGTTTTCTTTTTTTTAAATCCCTTTTTAATGCTGTTTTAGCAGCTTTTCTTGTGGTTTTACATATTTAAACCATCTGGAGGCACAGATATCCTGTCCTGTGTGCCTCCAGATTTCTCCAAACAAAAAAAGTGTGCCTCGGCTCAAATAAAGTTGAAAAACACTGGATTAAAGTACAACACGACTGGACAGCAAGGACCTGGTCCAGGACCAGCAAGGACCTGGTCCAGGACCAGCAAGGACCTGGTCCAGGACCAGCAGGTCGTCTTGGTTTCAGAGCAACAAGCGACAATTCTCCCGTCAGGAAGTTTAAAAAGGCGTCGCTGGTAAAAACGAGACTCAAAGTGTTTTACCTCGGCGATGTTGATCTGGATGGAGGCGTGGTCTTTGGCTCCGATGATCCTGTTGCTGGCGGAGCTGCAACAACAAAAATACTTTTTACTTTATTGTAGAAGAAACGCCACAATCCCTCCTGACGTACTGAACATCTGCAAGTTAACTTAAAAACATAAAGGTCTTGACTGCACTAACTTCACCTTTTTCTAAAAAAAGGATGCCGTTGTAGATGTGGTGTAATGACAGATTATTTAAAGTTAAAGCAACAAAAGTTAACCGACATCACAAGTTTGTCTGCCACAAAGAAAAAGGTCAATATTGTGAGCAACTATAATACAGTGGTTTATCTGTATTCCACTTTATTAGACTTTTAAACATTTGTCCAACCGTTGCATAAATACACCATTGAATGATTTTTTTTTAACACAAAAATATTACATTAAACTGCTTCCATTATGGGACAATTAAGAGAATTTATTCATTTAGTCGATCGATGTCGAGCATCTTTCAGGCTCAATGACGACACTCACCATTTACGTGGGACGTAAAGGTCCACAAATTCCCCAGCGTCGTTCTGCATGTTGGCAGGTTGTGTTGACGTCGTTCACTGAACTGCGAAATACACAATCCTGATCAAAAACACGAGATTGACAATGACACGCACTAAAAAACAAAACCTGAATTTAACATACAACTAAAGACGAAAAGCACGAAAGAAAACAAGATTAAAGATGGAATTCACGCCCGGACAAGGGTTAAAACGGAATACACTCAAAAAGAAAACATTTAAGGATGAAATAAGACTCAAAAACACCTTTTAAATTCAAACTTGCACAGAAACTACATGCCCAGCGAGCTGCTGACTCATTTAACCACCTCCAGTGACGAACACGAAGACAAACGACAAAACATCTGAGCTTATTAAAGAGCGTCGGGTTTTATTTAAGTTTATTTTAAGGGTTCAGATCATCTAAAATGGTAATATTAAGTGTCGCTGGGCGAAGCGGTTAGCATGCTAGCATCCGCCGCGGCCGCATGTGGCCGTGTCCCAGCGTGAAACCTTCCCGATTTGAGCCTCAAATTCAGCCTAAAACACCGACAGACTCCATCCCGGCGACACATCGCGGCGTTTAATTTAGAAATCCTCCTTGAAATCGCAGCCAGCTCGGCGTAAAAGTGCCGTTTAACAGATTTTTCGGTCGAGCGCGGTGAAGAAACTCACCGTATTCGACAAATGGCCGACCGGAAAGAGAGAGCGTCGGAACCGGAAGTGGAAATATGACCGGGTGAAACTCGTCATGCTGGGAATTGTATTTCTCTATTCTCGGTTAAGAGTTAAAATTAAAATAAATAACAGCTCGAGAATGTCAGACACGTTTGAGTTAGGGGGTCACAAACGGCCTGGCTTCATCTCGAATGTGTCGGAAAAAATTAAGAAATAAATTAAAGTCCCATAAAAGGGGGAATGAACTGTGGAACCGTGGAAAGAGACGAGGATTGAGATTGAGATTGAGATTGAGATTAGGGCCAGATCAGGGCAGAGCGCGAGCAGCAACAAGCTGTTGTACTTTAATGAAATGAAAATCATTTTAATTCATTATTTTCATTGTGAATTAAATTTATTGTTGATGATGTAACATGATGTGACCAAGACTTATGAATATAAAACGACATGATCGTCTATATATCTATCTATCTAAGATAGACCTATCTAGCTCAATAGATTCAAATTAGTACAAATCAGATATTTTTCTTTTTGTATGTATCTGTATTCTATGTATGTTTGGACATATACATACATGATTATTATTAATAATAAAAAAGAAGAACAAAAGAAATCTTGAATATCACAATCTTTAATCTCCTGGCTCACAGGAGGAAAAAGTCCCAAAATGTAAAAAAAAAAAAAAGATAAGATGCAAGTATATGCAATATACACGAACGCATATTTGTGTCCCAGAAGAACAAAATGGACATGCCAACATGACATATGTAAATACACAAATGAACATTTCACCATTTCATGTAAAAAAAAAAATACATGCTGATGTTGTGTTTCAGGGTTTCGGGAGCGATTCTGCCTTCACGAGCTAAAACTACACATAAACAATCAACACAATAGAAATTTAAGATGAAATCTTTTCTGTTTGTTTGTTTGTTTGTGGGGTCCGGTAGGGATCGATGCGATCACCTGGCCAGCTCGTTGCTGACGCAGGTGCAGCCCACGGCCAGCTCGTACTGACACTTGCACCAGTCCCTCTGGTTGCGGTGCCTCTTGAAGACGGAGATGTTCATGGAGATGGAGCGGGCCACCATCTTCTCCACCCTGCAGGTGGAGCACACGGCGAAGCGGATGGTCTCCGGCAGCCGGCCCGCCTCAGAGCTCTTCCTGGGAGGGGAGAACGAGGAGGAGACGGTGAGACGACGGGGGGGGTCAAAGGACCTGATCTCCACGGCAACAGGTCAGATTCACATTCAGATTCATTTTATTTGCCATTTGCAGTAAAACCACGTTGGAATCAATTAGTGAAAGTCCCCAGTGTGCACAAGACAGGTACAGCCATAATTAAGAGTACAGAAATAAAACAAAGAGAACAGTAAACAATTGACACTGTGAAATCGATCGACTGAAACAAATTCAATAAAGTGCAAGATCAAAGAAAGTGCTGTTTAGGCTGATAACAGCTTGTGGAAAGAAGCTGCTGGCATATCGAGACGTCCTGCATCTCAGCGAACGATATCTTCTGCCAGAAGGAAGAAGCTGGAACAAGGTTTTTCCAGGGTGGCCAGAAGAGTCGTTGATTATTCCAAGTCCTCGGTTTAAAAGTCTGGATTTATAAAGGACTTCCAGAACAGGAAGCTCACAGCCCACAGTCCTCTTGTTTAGAGCTCTCCTCTCTTTGTCTGTGGTGTCACCAAACCACACCGCCACAGAGCCAACAAGTACACTTTCAATGGTGCAGCCATAAAAATTAAGCAGGATCTTAGAGCTAGTGGTGAATTCTCTAAGTTTACGTAGAAAGTAGAGACGCCGACGAGCTTTTTTTCACAACCCGGTTAGTGTTTTTGACCCATTTCAGGTCTTTAGA
Source organism: Blennius ocellaris (assembly GCF_963422515.1). NCBI lineage: Eukaryota > Metazoa > Chordata > Actinopteri > Blenniiformes > Blenniidae > Blennius > Blennius ocellaris. The sequence goes on from NC_137654.1 coordinate 31,046,866, forward strand.
CAGAGTTTAAACCGAGAAACGTGCACTCCGCTACAATCTGCACACTGGGAGTGATCAAGAATGACAGGTGTGTGAGAACTGTTCCGGCTAAAGTCAAAGACCAGTTCACGTGTTTTTTGATGCGTTCAGCTGGAGGTTGTTAGCTTTACTCCACTGAACCACGTTTTGGATCTCTGCTCCAGGTCAGGGTGATATATATGTATAAAAAGAAAATGAAGGTGCCATTGAAAGGGAGAAAAGCCAAGAGGAGTCGAGGGGAGGACGTGGTTCGTGAAACGACGCCCTCGACTCGTCTCCACGCCGCCGACTCAGCAGTAAGTGAGGAACCGGTCCAGCTGGACTCACCTGTAGCTCCAGGGGGCCACCGAGATGTTCTCCAGTTCTGTGAACAGGAGCTTGAAGTAGTGCCCGGGCTTCTCCGTCACCTTTTTGCAGCTGCTGTCGCAGTCGTCGCTGCAGCACGCCGCCGCCGCAGCCGCCGCCGCCACCGCAGCCGCCGCAGTCACCGCCGCCACCATCACTGACAGGGACACCTGGAAACAGGAACACATGAACACACGTTCATCCTCCACCTGTTTCCAGAGTCTGCATGTTGATCATTCATCGCTGCTTGTTTCTGAAAAGTCCTGGAAATTAATTGACGTTTCTGAAGCCGCTGACATTAAATGATCCGGTTCTTCTTTTCTTTTCAGGTTTACTCACCAGGAAAGCCGTGGACTTCATGTTGTCGAGGAGGTCGAGGAGGTTGAGGAGGATGAGGAGGTTGAGGAGGTTGAGGAGGATGAGGTTTCAGCAGGTTGCAGGGCTGCTCCGTTCTGGTCCTCAGTTCCCGGTGCAGCTTTTATTTGATTCCCCAGCCGCGGTGAAAGAGCACATTTGCATCCCAGCGTAAACATGGGAGGCAGAAAAACCTGGACTTGTTCCATGAGCAGGTTCTCCTCCTCTGGTTCATGAGTCACCAGCTGGAGGTCTGTTTGTAAACATTGGCACAATGTGAGCAACGGCGGATTGGTTAAATCGTTGAGGATGTTTCAACTCTGCAACCCAATATTTGACTGTGAAAACTCAGTTTTTGCTCATAAAAACCAGTCAAACTGCTCCTCTTCTCTCTCCGTCCAGGACCAGCTGACGGAGGTCTGCGTCCTCCACCACCCCCCCCCCCAAAAAAAAAAAAACACATTTAGATGGTTAATCCTGCATACTTTAATTTCCCCTTTGATGTCTTTGATGTCTTTGATAACTTAAAAAGAAAAAACAAACAGCGGCAGTTCTGGAGGAAGTTGAGGGTTGAAATTGAAAGAGTGAAAGTTTGATTATTTCTCTGCAGCTCATTCAACACCTGACGTGACTAAATGATTGAGTTTCAGCGGAGGTGTTCACGTCGTTCTGCGCCTCAAGTCTCGACGTGCCCGTTGTGTAATCCCTCACGTTTTTACAATTAAGGTTCATGACAGCTTAACAACAATGGAATGTTTAGAAAGGGAGCGTCACGTCACGAGCTGCTTCCCTTCTTCAAACTCTGATTTTCTCCCGGGGACGTCGGTCGTCTCGTCGTCTTTTCGTCTCGTCGGTCGTCTTCCAGACATTTCCTCCCAAAAACCGTGCAGAGAAAATAAAATAAACGAGATTCTCCTCATGTTGTTCACAAGCATCCTGGGAGAATCGTTCTTAGCTTTTCCAAGGCAGCGTTTTGAAAACGACGTCCGTTTGCACGGAGACGGCAGAAAAGCTGAAAACGGCGCATGTGAGCATGCCGGGCCACCGGGAGGCGCTGCGGTTAGCTTTTAGTAATGGAACCACACACACACACTCATGCAGTATCACTAAGTATCAACACTGTCTGTCCAGAGCGACAGACCACTCCAAGTGGGACTGCTAATTACGGTGATGACTATCAAAATAAAAGCACCGAGTCCCAGGAGACTATGGACTGGGAGTCACGACACTATGGAGGAAATGTCGCGGGGTCATTTGGCGACGACGTCATCGCTTTCAGCAAATTTCTCCACTCCGGAACCCGTTTTAATTTATTTTGTTTTTTAAACAGTTTTCGGGTTCCTAAAACTGGCGCGGCGCCAAACGATCAGACAAAAGCCGACTGAGCACGTGCACGACTCGGCCACTGTCGCCGTGGTGCAAAAGTGCCACGGCGAGGGTTTTGTTGTTGGAAGTAAACAGAAGCAGCGTTTCCTAGCGGCTCCCGGCAACGGACGTAAAGCTGTGGCGAAAGTTTTTTTAGCGTTTCCAGCCGGCGGAGGCGGCGAGTGGGAGGGACCGAAAGGTCACCGAAAGGTCACGGCTCGTCTCCAGTCACACTGACTCACGGCCGACGGCCATTGTTGCAGCAGGAGCACATGATTTTCTCGGGAAGAATCTGCTTTCGCACTCTGGTATTTAATTCGGGATGAGGTCAGGCCGTCCCTCGGCGCTGCTGGTGGTTCCTGCTGGGGGGGGGGGGGGGGGGGGACTTTCCTGGGGAAGACCTGCTCAGTCTTGTTTGCATATCTGAAAAGCAAAGAGGCGGGTGAATGGGAGTGGGGGAGGGAGGGGGGGAGGGGGGGAGGGGAGGAGGACACATGACAGAGCGTGGAAATTACCTCACAGGGAAATATTCACTATCTCATACCAGTGAGAGAGGAATTCCCTCCACTGTCAGATCACATGATGATGATGATGATGATGATGATGATGATGATGGATCTCAGTGAAGAAGAAGAATAAAATAAAAAAGAGCAATCAATAAAGCACAAAGCTTCACATTTTCGTGTTGTACTTGGAAATCAAAGTACCGAGTGTAGCGGTGCCACCCTGACCCCCGGGTGACCTCTGACCTCTGACCTCAGACCAGTGAGGCCACCCTGACCCCGGGTGACCTCTGACCTCTGACCAGTGAGGCCACCCTGACCCCGGGTGACCTCTGACCTCAGACCAGTGAGGCCACCCTGACCCCCGGGTGACCTCTGATGACCTCTGACCTCAGACCAGTGAGTACTGCAGTAACTTGACTTTCAGAGTACTGAGGAGTACCAGGAAAGGTAGAAAGGTACCGTCACCCAGAGATGCACAATTCACCTTTGGAAGGCCTCCACTGTTGCTGCATTGCTGGTTGACAGCAACCAGGCATCAGTGTTTCTGCATTGCTGGTTGAGAGCAACCAGGGATCGGTGTTGCTGCATTGCTGGTTGAGAGCAACCAGGGATCGGTGTTGCTGCATTGCTGGTTGAGAGCAACCAGGGATCAGTGTTGCTGCAGTTTCAATATTGTGGGAGGATCAATTGTCACGATACAAAATGAGCCAAGATCAAATCCTTTCAAACTTGCTGCTCTTTATGATCTGTAATGTGCAACGTTCAAAAAGTATGAAAATGAGATTTGAATAGAAGCAACATGAGACGTTAGATATTTGATTTGAAACGTTTCGTCTCTGTGGAAAACTGCAATTGATAACAATCCAACTTGATGCTTTTATTTTGACAGTCACCATAATAACAATCCAACTTGGTGCTTTTATTTTGACAGCCACCGTAATAACAATCCAACTTGGTGCATTTATTTTGAAAGTCACCATAACAATCCCACTTGGTGCTTTTATTTTGAAAGCCACCGTAATAACAATCCAACTTGGTGCATTTATTTTGAAAGCCACCGTAACAACAATCCAACTTGGTGCATTTATTTTGAAAGTCACCATAACAATCCAACTTGGTGCTTTTATTTTGACAGTCACCGTCATAACAATCCAACTTGATGCTTTTATTTTGACAGTCACCATAATAACAATCCAACTTGATGGTTTTATTTTGACAGTCACCATAATAACAATCCAACTTGGTGCTTTTATTTTGACCGTCACCGTAATAACTATCCAACTTATATATCTATATAACAATCTGCCCCCCCCCTCGTCTCTTCAGTGACATTCCAGTTCTCATATTTCGTAGAGCTCCTCCAGCTCCTCTGAGATTTAATCTTTCATTCTAACGTCAGCGTCTCTTTTTCTTTCGTAAACTCTTAAAATCCCGGTCTTCTGCTTCTCAGACTGACGTTTTGGGGGAAAAACCTCAATCTGTCTGTTCCTCAACACGCCTGCCGTAGTCTTGGTATCGTTGTCTGTGCTGATTTCCAGTTATGAAGAATTGGCGGCGTCGCCCAGCTACCCTTCAAAACGCACGCCGACGTACTGGAATCTGACAGCCTGGCCTGGTTTTAGCAGTCAGCAATGCATTGGGAACATTAAAGACTGGGCTCTCCCGCCTTTGAACTCTACTTCGTCCCACTTTGAAGTCAGTGAAAAACTTGTTGTGTCATTGCAAGGAACGAGACCGTCAGTCGTACCCGGTCAGTTGTGTTCAGTGGAGGACGTCAGTGGGTCGTCATCCCACTTCTGACTCCGACCCCGATCTTCTTCTTGTAACGGAATAAAGTGGTGGAACAGAGTTGGTCTGTTTTGTTTCGAAAGTCACCGTAATAACAATCCCACTTGGTGCTTTTATTTTGAAAGTCACCGTAATAACAATCCAACTTGGTGCATTTATTTTGAAAGTCACCATAACAATCCCACTTGGTGCTTTTATTTTGAAAGTCACCATAAAAACAATACAACTTGGTGCTTTTATTTTGAAAGTCACCATAACAACAATCCAACTTGGTGCATTTATTTTGAAAGTCACCATAACAATCCCACTTGGTGCTTTTATTTTGAAAGCCACCATAACAACAATCAAACTTGGTGCATTTATTTTGAAAGTCACCATAATAACAATCCAACTTTGGTCGTTTTATCTTGACAGTCACCAACTTGGTGGTCTGTCCACTAGAAGGTCCTCGCCCCCACGCGACCTCGTAACTCACGAGCATTTTCAAAAAGTTGCACCACTGGGACGAGCCCTTTCCAAAAAGCGATTTTTTTTTGGTGGAAACAAACAAAAGTTTTCCACTGGAGGTGTTTGCAGTGTGAAGAGAGAAGAACTCCTGCACTTTGTCACAAAAAGGCGATTCTGCAGCTTTGCTTTGAATTCATGTCGCTGCAGGTTGGAGCTTTTAAAGTGAAAGAAATGAAAACCGATTGGTGTCCCTCTCCTTCCTTGTGTAACAAAATATTTATCTTCAGCTCGACTCTGTGGGAGCAAGTGAAACCAGGATCACTGCATGTGGGCGTCGCTAGAACTACTCCTACTCAAGTAGTTATACTAGTAACTGTGGTCGAAACTCGAGGCACTGAGCTCAGGGGAAGCACAGAGGTGGAGGATTCTGGAATCCTCAGGTATTCTGTTCAACATTCCTCTGGCTGGGCCGGGGCAACTAGGGCAACTGGGGCAACGGGGGGGAGGCAACCAATCAGAGAAGAGGAAGAGAAAAACCTCTTGTTGATTTTTTCTTGGAATTTAGGAGGAAAAAGTCCCATTTAAAATGAAAATTAGAAAACAAATACTGACATTTTTAAAATCAGAATTAAGGATAAAGAAAAAAAAAAAAAAAAAAGATTAAAAAAAAAAAAGATTAAAAAGAATTCTACAGTTATGTAGTTCAGGGAAGGAAAAGTAAAAAAAGTAAAAAAATTAAAATACTGAAAAAATATAATTTTATTATCAAATTCTGAAAAAAAAAAGTAATTCAAGTCAAACTTACTGGAAGAAATGGTCTGAATTGTGACAAAAAGTAAAAATTTTAAAATACTATTCTAAAAAAAAAAAAAAAAAAAAAAAAATCTAAATTTGACAATATAAGAACATACGTTTCTCGATTTAAAAAATTCAAAGAAATAGTCTGAATGGTGAAGGTTTGATTTCTGGGTACAAAAACCAAACCTGAGGAAAAACAAGAAAAAAATTGATATTTTGGGTCCTGGAGCATTATCAGTGGCCGAACCCCGATTATATATATATATATATATATATATATATATATATATATATATAGCTGCTGTTGGCGTGAACTAAATGAAGATCTCTTATTCCCCATATTTCCCTCTTCATGGTGGAACTTCTGGATTCGACGCTGCATTTTTAACAGTGGAACCATTCACACAGTCAAAGGCGTCGGTTTGTGACAATTTTAATTTCCTGTCATGAACTTGATCATCAAGCGCAAGAAAGAACTTTTCACAACACAGACAGACGCAGGAGAAGCGGAAAAATTACAGATTCCGACCAAAACAAAAACAAAAACAAAAACAAAAGGGAAGCCAGGATACAAACTTTTCTTCCATGATGAGAAAAAGCAACAAAACGAAAGAAAAGAAACGAACGATCGCAGGTCAACAAATATCAAGTACTGTACAGAGTCGCCGCCGCGCCGAACGCCTCGGAATACTCTCTTTTTTTTTTTTATCTTAATGGCCGATAACCGATTTTTCTTTCAAATCTGCTTCGATGGGGGACGATTTGTGCCGCTTTTCAAAGTAAAGCCAGAAGGTGGACGCACTCGTTCTTCAGCTCTCTTTTTCTAAATCGCAACTTTACAGTGAATAAACAGTGGGAGCGAGACGAAGTGAGAACGACTGACGAAGCTCAGGAATTAATGTCGACTAAATATTAGTGGATTTCCTCTGGAGCACAAGTGTTTCTCCTCCTCCTCCTCCTCCTCCTCCTTCCTATGATTTAATTCATATTTGCTCTGAAAAGGTAAAAAAATCACCCAAATTAAAATATTGTTCTTTTTTTTTAAACTTCAAGCTTTGCTGGAAGTGAACCTGCGGCTAACCTGTGTGTGTGTGTGTGTGTGTGTGTGTGTGTGTAAGGTAGAGCATCAACATCAGACTTGATGGATAATTAAATATTCAGCCTTTGTGATGTCATCAAATCCCGTTTATTCTCATTCGCTTCCGATTGTTTATCGACAGCAGCTTAAAAAAAAAAAAGTTATGTTTTATACCTTGGCTTGCTCAATCTCTCTCGCTCTCTCTCTCTCTACATATATACATCTATACTTCATATATCTACTTTACAGGGGCTCATACATTCTCTGCTTCGATTGGCTGCTTTCATCTGGACAGATGAAAGTGAAGGGAACCTTAAAAGGACATTTCGCCACTCCTTTCAAGTCGTTCAACCAATTCCAATTCCTCATGGCCCGTCTCCACGGCAACCGCTTCCGGCGAAAACCACCAACTTAAACGAGGGCGGACGGAAACTGTCTCTCTGCCGTTTGCCGTGACGACGGACATGGCGTCCAGACCGTCGCCGCGACGACGGACATGGCGTCCAGACCGTGTAAACGTGAAAGTCGTCTGAAACGAGGTCCGATAAAAACTCCTGACGTGTTTGTCCAGTAGAAGATCGTTCACAGGGAGACGAGACTCGTTTCTGAGGAATGTTGGAAACAGACGCCGCCGCCGCCGGACGACTCCAAATCTTCTCTTGGTTTTTTTTGGTATCGTCATTTTTTTTTGTTTTTTTATACAAAATCTAGAAAAAACAGGAAACCTTCACCACGTGGGCTCCAAGTACCCCCAGGTTCCTCCAGGTACCTCCAGGTTCCTCAAGGTACCCCCAGGTTCCTCCAGGTACCACCTCCCGCCACCTCGTTCGGTTTGTTGAACGTGTTTTGATGCGCGGCAAAATACATTCCAACACCAGGGGGCCCTGGAGAGCCTCCACACGAGGAGCGGCGGGGGAAACAGAGAGGTGAAAATGTGAGACGCTTCTGGAGTCCGATTGCAAACCGACGGAATTAAAACGTCGGGGGGGGGGGACAAAAAATAAAAAAAATCAAACGGCAGAAATGGACGACACAAAAACAGCCGTAGAAAAAGTGTTTTACCCAGAATGCCACGGTGGAAAGGCTACAGGTCAGCGAGCTGCGCAGAAATAAATTAATCTGTAAACACGTTTTATAGACCGACACTGGAAACTGGTCTGACAAAGAACACCATCGCCATTTTTTTTTTTTTTTTTTTTTAGCTACCGATACAAATCGAGTGGCGAGTGGGCGGGGGCGAGACGTCGCCAGACTAAATACCTTGACTGATGAAACAAAATGCGGATTCACGACTCCGCCTCAGCTGCTTTCCCTGAAACGTCTGGAGGAGGAGGAGACGAACGTCAGCTTTTTATGGTCTTGAAAATAACAAGATGGTAAATAATGTAATCCTGAGTCCTGCCATGGAGTTTGTAGTGAGGCTAGTAAAAGTGCTGCGGTGCGTTCAAGGACCTCCAGGAAAAGTCTGTCTTCAAAATTGTTTTGATAATAAATCTGCAACCAAACGTCTTTATCGTCTCCTTTAGTCACTGCAGGCTGATAAAACCACTATTAGATAAACAACCATGTTTTTGTTCCTGCAGCTAGCGACAGATTAAGCTAGCTAGCTAGCTGGAGAGTGACTATCTGACCAGCCAATCAGAGGGCTTGAATACACTGGCATCACGCTCGTCCTTCTAGGAGGCTCCGCCTCCCCAATATCACAATCTGACTGGTTGAAGCAGCAGCGTGACGACACCAGTTTTACACTGCAGAGCTGAAAGTGAAGGCTTCAGGCAGGTTTCTTTACCCGGCAACAGGCGATGCTGAAATGTGATTGGTTCAAAGCTTTGATGTGGAAGAACGTGTCTGGAAACAGCAGCTGAGGAGGACAGACTGGAGTATTTATGGACAAAATATGACCAACGTCAGTCTGATTCAGATCGTTTTCTTGGTTCTGCAGAGAAGCCTTGAAGGCTTTGAAGGCTCTGAAAGCTTTGAAGGCTTTGAAAGTCCTGCCGGCCCGCCACTGTACGTCACGTTTGATCACTCGTCCACCGTCCAGCGTTTGGCCTTGTTCATGACGAGCTGAACGTTGGACGGTTCGTCAGGAGAGACGTTGGACGGACGACACGAGGATCTTGGCGTTTGCCCACCTGGTGGCGCTGCAGGCGGGCGGCGCGACGCGTCCCCGTGAAAATCAACAGCAAGAGACGTGGAACAACCCGCGGAAAGAAGAGGCGACTGTGAGACGGTCCCTGAAACCAAACCTGTTCAGTTGGGTTCGTTTTGGTTTTTCAAAAAAAAAGACTACACGGTGCGTCGAGCCTATTTACATGATGTGGCGAAGAGAAAAACAATAAAAATATATTTTTTTCCATTTGATTTGAATGCGGAGACAAACAAACAGGTTTAAAAACACTCAAAACATCCTGATATTAAATTTCCAGCTGCTTCGCTGGCGGCGGCTTTAAGACATTGCAGTTTGACGACTGTTTTTTTTTGTTTTGATTTTTTTTAATAAATAGGCTGGGCTGTAGAAAGTGAGGCGTTTTGTTTCATGGACTGACGGAGTCAGAAATGTTTTGCTTTTCCAAAATCCCATTTTCACCTCTGTGTTTGCCGCTTTTCTGCTTAAAACCCGGCAGAGAGTTTGTGATGTGGAGGGGTGGAGGTGGAGGTGGAGGTGGAGGGGTGGAGGTGTGACTGGGGAACAGGTGGAGTCCCACTCTCTGCAGGTGGAGCCAGACGTTCACAGCTCCAGCAGGTCTAGGTCGTCTGGAAGACAAAACAAAAAGACAGAGCGGTTGTTAAAACCAGAACATGAAAGCGTGAGCAGAGACGACTTGTCAAAATAAAACCACCAAGTTGGATTATTACGGTGACTTCAAAATAAAACCACCAAGTTGGATTATTACGGTGACTTCAAAATAAAACCACCAAGTTGGATTATTACGGTGACTTCAAAATAAAACCACCAAGTTGGATTATTACGGTGACTTCAAAATAAAACCACCAAGTTGGATTATTACGGTGACTTCAAAATAAAACCACCAAGTTGGATTATTACGGTGACTTCAAAATAAAACCACCAAGTTGGATTATTACGGTGACTTCAAAATAAAACCACCAAGTTGGATTATTACGGTGATTTCAAAATAAAACCACCAAGTTGGATTAATACGGTGACTTCAAAATAAAACCACCAAGTTGGCTCATTATGACGATTTCAAAATAAAACCACCAAGTTGGATTATTACGGTGACTTCAAAATAAAACCACCAAGTTGGATTATTACGGCGACTTCAAAATAAAACCACCAAGTTGGATTATTACGGTGACTTCAAAATAAAACCACCAAGTTGGATTATTACGGCGACTTCAAAATAAAACCACCAAGTTGGATTATTACGGTGACTTCAAAATAAAACCACCAAGTTGGATTATTATGGTGACTTCAAAATAAAACCACCAAGTATTGTTACCGGTCGTGACACCGGCGGGGGGGGGGCTTTGATCTCTACTGAGCATGTGCAGTCGCAGCCTTTGGCATTAATTGTGTTTTTTAGCATTTGAACATGTGGAGGAAATGCCAGCGTGGCGGCGTGAGTGGCGGCGTGGCGGGGTGAGTGGCGGCGTGGCGGGGTGAGTGGCGGCGTGGCGGGGTGAGTGGCGGCGTGGTGGGGTGAGTGGCGGCGTGGAGGGGTGAGTGGCGGCGTGGCGGGGTGAGTGGCGGCGTGGCGGGGTGAGTGGCGGCGTGGAGGGGTGAGTGGCGGCGTGGCGGGGTGAGTGGCGGCGTGGCGGGGTGAGTGGCGGCGTGGCGGGGTGAGTGGCGGCATGGAGGGGTGAGTGGCGGCGTGGCGGGGTGAGTGGCGGCGTGGCGGGGTGAGTGGCGGCGTGGCGGGGTGAGTGGCGGCGTGGCGGGGTGAGTGGCGGCGTGGAGGGGTGAGTGGCGGCGTGGCGGGGTGAGTGGCGGCGTGGAGGGGTGAGTGGCGGCGTGGAGGGGTGAGTGGCGGCGTGGCGGGGTGAGTGGCGGCGTGGAGGGGTGAGTGGAGGCGTGGCAGGGTGAGTGGAGGCGTGGCGGGGTGAGTGGAGGCGTGGCAGGGTGAGTGGAGGCGTGGCGGGGTGAGTGGAGGCGTGGCAGGGTGAGTGGCGGCGTGGCGGGGTGAGTGGCGGCGTGGCGGGGTGAGTGGCGGCGTGGCGGGGTGAGTGGCGGCGTGGAGGGGTGAGTGGCGGCGTGGCGGGGTGAGTGGCGGCGTGGAGGGGTGAGTGGCGGCGTGGAGGGGTGAGTGGCGGCGTGGCGGGGTGAGTGGCGGCGTGGAGGGGTGAGTGGAGGCGTGGCAGGGTGAGTGGAGGCGTGGCGGGGTGAGTGGAGGCGTGGCGGGGTGAGTGGAGGCGTGGCGGGGTGAGTGGAGGCGTGGCAGGGTGAGTGGAGGCGTGGCGGGGTGAGTGGAGGCGTGGCAGGGTGAGTGGCGGCGTGGAGGGGTGAGTGGCGGTGGTGTGAACAGGTGAGTGGCGGCATGGCGGCTGCATGGCGGTGGTGTGAACGGGTGAGTGGCGGCAACGTGGAGGGGTGAGTGGCGGCGTGGCGGGGTGAGTGGCGGCGTGGAGGGGTGAGTGGCGGTGGTGTGAACAGGTGAGTGGCGGCATGGCGGCTGCATGGCGGCGACGTGGCGGGGTGAGTGGCGCAGCGGCGTGGGGTCTGACCTCCGCACTCTGCCGCTGCATCTTGTGCAGCGAACACGCCGCCGGGTCTTCCTCTCCAGAACCGTCGCGTTCCGACTCGCGCTCCCTCTTCCCTGTGACGCCGCCTCGGCTGTGCAGGAACAGCCCTGCAGGGAGACGAACAAATATTGTTACGGTCGCCATGGCAACAGACCACTCATCGTTAGTAATGCTCGGGCTTTGACGAGGAGCCCAGAAGCTAAGTGATGATAATTAAGAGCACAGATTACAGATTACACCCCGGCTGGACCTTTATGAAACTCTACTGAAGCAGTGACTCTGAAACGTCAAAGTTCACGACCTTCGTGATTTTAATTACTTTCTGCAACAAATAATGTGGCTCTTTGAAAACATCATTATTTCATATGTGACGAAATACTTCTTTTTGCAAACA